>NW_016826928.1:0-12787 GCF_001698545.2 Rhinopithecus bieti | reverse complement strand
ATTTAAAGCAGGTAGGAAAAGAGAGGCAGAGAGCTTTCAAGGACTTAACACTATAGTGCAGGTTAACCATTTGAGCTTTGAGTTGTCCTGTTATAGTTTACCAATCAGTTTGAAATGTGCACAAAAACAGGCTATAATAGGTAACCAATGAGAGTTTTAAAGAGAACAACAAAATCAAGGGTTAGGATGTCAGAAACTTCCTTCTCCCTTTTAATACTGGACCCCTGGATTGAACAGGAAAAAAAGAAAAGAAAGGAATGGAGAGGGGAAGGTTAAGCTTTATAGGATGGCTTGTGAGCCTTCCAGCCACTGTACATTGTGGTTCAGGGCTAGCATCCCTTCCACCCTTGTTTTTCTTCCATCAGAGAGAGACTTAGCACCCTAGACTGCAATGTGTGGGATGAATTCTTTCCACCTCCACAAGTCACGAGTTAAGGTGAGCTGTTTTCAGCCAAAGATGAGAGCCCATTCAGCTTAAGGCCACTGAAGGTTGGGATTCTTTCTTGGGGGCCCTTTGGCTTTCAGGGCAGTTCCATTTCCAGTGGCCAAGCTTGTAACCACGGGGGCAAGGTGTGTGGAGCTTTTTCCCATTAATCTCATTGAAGCAGTTTGTCTTTTAGTGGCCTGGCCCTCTGCACCAATGGCAGATATTTGGATGAGTGTTTTTAGAGTAGTCTGGAGTGGGCTGGGGCTTGTAAAGCAGCCAACAGTTTAGCCTGCCTTTTGTCTTTGCATTTTTCTTTTTTCTTAGCCGTGTCTTCCTTATTCTGCTCTTGGTTATAAAGATTGAGGAGGCTAATTTGATGATTTTCTGTATAGAGGCCATGCTCTGCTACACAAGAAAATTAGACATTTCTTTTTGAGGGTTTGGGGATCAAATTTGTCCTAGTGCTTTAGAATACAGCCTAGGGGTGAGTCAGAAGGAATAGACGGGGGTTTTCCCATGGTGAGACTGGAAACTGCACAGCTGGGGGCTAATTGAACTGACTTTCACTTGGGGCACTTCACCTATGAAAAGGGTTTCACTTATGTCAGCTAAGAGACTCAGGGTGCACTTTCTAAAGGGGCATCCCACCTATTAGAAAAGACCATTCGGATGCTCAGGGGCCTTATACTGGATGGCTAGTCTAGGTACACTCTTATACTGGGTTATTAGCCCAGGTACAAGGGAAAAAGTGTGTCAGGAGTTGGTTCCTTCTGGTGGGTTTGTGGTCTCGCTGACTTCAAGAATGGAGTCGCAGACTTTCATGGTGAGTGTTACAGCTCTTAAAGATGGCACAGACCCAAAGAGTGAGCAACAGCACGATTTATTGTGAAAAGCGAAAGAACAAAGCTTCCACAGCATGGAAGGGGACCTGAGCAGGTTGTGGCTGCTGGCTGGGGGTGGCCAGCTTTTATTTCCTTATTTGTCCCCTCCCATGTCCTGTTTCTATCCTATCAGAATGCCCTTTCTCAATCCTCCCCATGATTGGTTACTTTTAGAATCCTGCTGATTTTGGTCCATTTTACAGAGCACCGATTGGTACATTTTACAACCCTCTTGCTAGCCACAGAGTGCTTACTGGTGCGTTTTACAATCCTAGCTTACAAAGTGGTGATTGGTGCATTTTACAATCCTCTTGTAAGACAGAAAAGTTCTCCAAGTCCCCCCTTGACCCAGGAAGTCCAGCTGGCTTCACCTCTCAAAGGGATAAAGAAAGACCTCTGCTTAGTGAAGGTCCAGGAGAGGGGGTGGGTAGGACTCACTGTTCTGAGGCTGTCTGAGATTGCCTGATTTAGCAATGTCCAGGACAGGACAACTGGCTGACTCCATAGGAGAATCCAGAGTGAGAAAAAAAGGTCTAATTCACCTAAAATGTGTATGAATTCGCTCTGAATGAGCTTCCACTGTCAGTTGCATCACATGTAGGGATTAGGGACTTTTCAACCAGAAAAGACAGGAGAGAGAGCTTTCCTCCCTTCTGCGCAAAGCAGCCAGCTCTGTTCACCTTTTAGCCTTCAGGCAGCACTAGAGAGTGGTTTTGTCAAATATTATATCATCAATTTCTGGAGAGATGCTAGAAGCCAGCTACTGAGAGACTGAAAAGAATAAGTAGAGTTAGGTCCCTTACCTGAATGGACGATAGTGGTTAGACACTTTCTCATGGACACCTTTTAGTCCCACCCTCAGTGTAGCTCTGGCCAGAGACCTGCAATTGACTCCATGCTTAGATGCTGTCCACTGAGGGTTCCAAGTTGGAGAAAGAGAGAGGGGAGAGAGCTCCCTATGAGGAGAGAGAGTTCACGTATGGGCCACCAAAATGTCTTGGGTGAACAATGACTATTTGGGCCGGTGGCATAGGAGTAAAATAATTTACTGAGACAGTTGTAGGTAAAGAGACAGATTTATCAGAGAAAGTGGGAAAACACATTGTGAGAAGGCAAAGGGCAGGTCAGCAGAAGAGAAGCTGACTTCCAGGAAACAAGGGTTTGATGGAGATTTTACAGCATAATGTTTATGTTATCTGTTGAAGAGGGCTTTGTGCAGTATTGATAACACCGAGGTTGCAGTGAGCTACCTTGCAGGTATTTGGTGATAGTTTGGCACAGGAAGATTGTGAGTTGTTTGTGCAGGAGGGCTATGTGTCTTAGACCATGAAGAAAGCTCGACTTATAGCTTATCTGCTTTCCCTTGTTCCCAGTAGCCTGACTCCTTTTCCCTAATTAGAAATCCACACTAACCATGGGAGCAATTTAGCTTATAGTTTAACTTTGAAGTAATGATGATAATAGTCTTTCCTAAAACTAACCCTTGCAAACACCTTGCTCAGAGGCCAAAACTGACTTTGTAAAACTAATAAAAGTCCATGAGATTAGGATTATGGCAGGGGCCCTAAATCTGCTAATATGTAGGCATAGTTAGATGATAACCAGCCATTGTTCTGGAGGTCACAAGCTTTACAACTTTTCCAGTTGCTCCCATAGATATTATCACCATTGTAGTTCTACAATAGTAATGGTAAGTTCTTTCGAGATGTTTTTCAGATTTTTACATTCTGAGACTGACTGACTCTACCTGGACCCTTGACTCATGACTCAATCAGTCCTATGGCACCCACCTACAGGCTGACTCAGCACACAGGGCCATTTTCTACACCCCTATGTTTTCATCCCCAACCAATCAGCAGTACCTATTCCCTAGTCCCCTGCCCACCAAACTATCTTCGAAAAATGTTAGCCTCTGAGTCATCAGGTAGGCTGATTTGAGTAATAACCCCTGTCCTTCCACTAGGCTGCCTTGTGATAATTAAGTTCTTTTTCTATTGCTATACCACAGTTTCAGTGAATTGGTTTTGTCTGTGCTGCAGGCAGAACAAACCTGTTGGGCAACTATACTCACTGTACTTTAATCATATTGTTCTCTTTCTGTTTCTTGAATAGGCCAGGTTTGCTTCAGCATTAGGACAATTGCATTAGCTATTCTCTTTTCTTGGGACATTTCTCCCTTAGATACCTGCATGGTTTGCAACCTTACCTCATTCAAGTCTTTATTCAAATGTCACCTTTGTATTGACCACTTTATAAAACTGCACCTCTCTACCATACTTTTTTCCTGGCTTCATTTTTCTTCCTAGCACTTATCACTATCTAACACTCTATGTGGGACCTCAATTTCAAGTCAATCTATCTACAAAGTTCATCACTGTCTAGGAGCCTTGAAAAAGGTTTTAAATTTTAAAGCCCAATTAAATTCTACATTTCATTGCACTACAAGTTATTGCATGTTTCTAAAATAAGACAAAAGAAGGACCTTTGAGTCAAATCAAGATTTACAAGGGTATTGACTCTAAAATGTGAAATTGGCTGAGTGAGAAGCCCCTTTCCTTGTTATGTGGTAGTGACAAAGATGATTAAACTTGTCCTTACTGCAGCTTAGCTATCTCAGACCAATGTCTATTAAAGCTAGAGCTTTAGGAAACTTGGTAGAAAAATATCAGGGTGTTAGAAAATATTGGCTGTTTCTTGTGACCTTTAGTAGGATCTTACCAAAAAACAAACCAAAAGGATAAGATTTGAACTGAGCTGACCTGCCTGAAAGTAGAAAGGGAACAACATACAACTTTGCTAATAGAGATCCCTCTGCCTATGGGTGAGATTGCTGAGGCTCGGTTAACAATGCTTCTTATAGAATTGCCGAAACCAAAATTTATGTCCTGTCTTAAAATTAGCATAAAAGGCAAGGAGGTGGGAAACACAGCAGGGAGATAAAATTGGGATACCTGAGAGGCCAGAGAAATGAAGGAAGCTGGAGTCCCTGGACTCTTCCCACATACCTCCTTTCCCAAACTATCTGATTCAAGGAATCTTTCTTCCTATTTATTAGGGTTAGCCAATGGGCTGCAGGCTGGTCACAGGTGCACATTTTTCTGCCTCACCTAGTGTTTCACTAGAGGTTTATTGCCTTCACCTTATTACTTTCCAAGAAGGAAATGATTAAATTTAGGCCTAGGGCTAAGGGCAAAGTTCTGAGGCTATAGAGACAGAAGATGGACTACAGGTCTGTGAACCCAAAGGTTCTAATGCCTACTAGAGTTTTATTGGAATTGGTTATTAGTGAAACTCCAAGCGTAAACAACATGTAACTTGTGTTTCCTCAGCCTCAAAGGCAGTCATAGGCCCCCACCTCTCATAAACTATGTCAGCAGGAAGTGGGTTGCTAGAGAGGTTCAGTCTCTGGAAGGGATTTCTATTTTATGATCTCTTCTATACCCTTCTCAGGCATGGCCATGGATAAAAGAGGTCTCTCAGTGGGATCACAGGCAGGTATATTGACTGACTAGTAAATTCACTCCCTTGTTGAGAAAAGAACTCCATGCTATCCCTGCCCAGAAATAGGTACTTTGGGTGGATGGCTGCTGTTTGTTTCCTTTTCCAGATGCTAGTATATTTTAATTTAAAAATTTTATATTTCCCTTCACCATTTTATATCTGCCAAGGTGGTAAAATGTATCAGTTAATCATAGGGTGCATAGTCATGAGGAGAAAGATTTGAAATGAAAAGGAAGGCCCATATTTCAAGGATCTAGAGTTGGAGCTGGATGCAATAATAACATTAAATTAGGTCATTTCTCTTTTAGAATTAGGATATTTTCATTTGTAAATGGGATAGTTGCATCACACTAGGTGGGGACATTTCTGATACTATATGTATGAGAAGAAAGAATGCTAAACATCCAAGGGGTAGAATATAGTGGACATATATTGTTCCTCTATCCAGAATCTCTTCTTTGGGGGAAACATCGTTTCCCTACTCCGTGTGCACCTGGGTATCAGCAAAAGTGTCTGCCCTATGTCTTGGTTGCACACCTGCTAGAGGTTATGCAATCAGGATTCTCCATTCACCTGGCCACAGGGTTGGTTCAGGGATGGGTGCATGACTTAAGATGGACCAGTTAGAATTCTCACTGAGCTCTTGTGATAAAGCTAAGATTTTCTTATTCTGATTTATGATTCTGAGAGTATTTGAAATTTGGTAGCTAACTATGGTGATCTTGGAAGAAGTCCATCTGAATAAGGAGGGAATAAGGCAGAGATTTACATAGAATTAAAAGATGAAGTGGAGGAAGAAAAAGGGGATAGAGAGATAGAGATCCAAACCATTTTCTGAAAACTATTTCTGAGTGTCCCTGGGTCTATTAATAGCTGTGACAGAAGCCAGCTCTACCTCTATACTTTCCATTTATACTATACAATAAATTTCTTTCTTGCTAAATGAGTTTGAGTTGGGTTTCTGACACTTGCAACAGAAAGGGTCCTGACTCAGGCAGTAGCTACCACTCAATCTTCCATATACTGCAGAGCGGCCTGGCTCTTGTCCTCACCACTCCTCTGCAACTGCTCTTGCACCATTGACTTTCTGGTTTCTAAAGCTGATGAATCTTTTTCTATATTTACCTTCCTAGATCTTTCTACTGAATTTGATGTTGTTTATAACTCTTTTTCTTGAAAATTTCCTCCATTGATTTTTGAGAGACGCTGTTCTTTTAGGTTGTTGTTGTTCCTACTTTAAAACATTTTTTAAAAAAAATCTTCCAGGTCAGTGCTTATCTCTAGAATGATTTGCTTACAAGTGTTATGTTCTTGACTTTCTCATTGTTTTACTATACAACTTCTCCCTGGGCAACTTTGTTCATTTCTGGAACTTCTATTGCTATCTATACACTGAGTACTTCAACACTTTCATCTTTAGACTAGAGTCTCCTGATTTAAAGTCTACTGCCTTCTGGACGTAGCCGCTCAGATGTCCTTCAGCCATCTCAAAATCAGCTCTCTCAAATCTAACTTTACTGTTTATCCACCCAATTATACTCTTCTTTTAATGTTCCCAGTCACAGTGACTGGTACCACATGTAAGCATTTGCTTTTGTAAAAAATCTGAGTATGATTGCTGACTCCTCTTTTTTACCCTCATCAAATCTGTGGATTATGTTTCACAGATATTCCTCAGATCCATAGCCACATAGCCATATCTCACTCACCAGGGCTACACAGGCCATGCATTTCACAGCTCCAGGAGCACCAATCTCTAGGTCTCAAAATGAGTGAAATCTTGATGGGCAATAGCTCTGATTTAGGTTCTTCTAATTTCTCACATAGGTTACTGCTGCAGCTTCCTAATGTTTTCCTCACATCCAGGCTCTCATTTCTCTTCAATCATTTCTCCAAATGTGGCAAATGATTTCTCCTAAATACAAATGAGAGCATATCATATTTGTCCTACAAATTCCATTGCTTGCCCTACCTTTCTACCTTAATCTCTTACCACTTCAAATATCTTTTTATACTTTTGCCTTACCAAATATTTGGACCTCCTCAAATGTGCCATACTTTCTCCTACCAGATATATTTGCATATATGCCCCTGTGCTTTGAAAATACATCTTTCTTTATCTTGCTAGCTCTTATTTATCTTTCTAGATGCAGCCCAGGATTAATTCTCCAGCCCACTCCAGTTTGGGTTGGCAGCCTCTCCTATGTCTTATATTCACACCTTACATTTACCTCTATTATAGCATACACACATCTTGTTGAAATATGTTTTTACTTATCAGTCATGTTCATTAGATGTAAGTTTCTTAGGAGAAGAGACCTTGAGTTATTTTTCTGTGTGTTCCCAGAGCCTGGCATATCACCTAGTGCATATTAAGTGCTCAATAGTCTTAAGAAACTCGTAAGAAGAAAAACAGTTTTTGGTATCTGTCCACTGCCTGCCAGCATTTCAGTCCCATCTGTCTGGAAGGAGGAAGGGAGGGGAAGATGTTTCTTAGTAACTACTATTCACTCACTCAACATTTATCGAGTACCTTCCATTGTCGGTTATCATGCTAGGCACTTTTACACCGTTAGATCATTTAGTCAATTCAGCCACATCATCAAGAAAGCATAATTTTTTAAATTTTAGATATAGGGGATTCTATATAGCAGCTTTGTTTTTTGAGACATGGTTTTGCTCTGTAGCCCAGGCTGGAGTGCAGTAGCACCATCATAGTTTACTGTAACCTTGAGCTCCAGGACACAAGCAATCCTCCCACCTCAGCCTCCCGAGTAGCTGGGACTACAGATGTGAGCCACTATGCACAGCTAACTTTTTTTTTTTTTTTTTTTAGTAGAGACAGGGGTTTTTCTATGTTGCCCAGGATGGTTTCAAACTCCTGGCCTCAATCGATCCTTCTGCTTCAGCCCCCCACTACTGGCTTGGATTATAGTAGTGACCAACCCAGCCCTACAGCAGCATTATTGAAACTAAGGCTACCAGAGTTTTAATTTTTGTTGACTTAAATCTCAAGTGACCTAACTTCAAAAGCCATCTATTGCCAGTGTTTCATGTGCTTGCTTTGGCAGCACACATATTGCCAGGGTTTCATATGTTCTCCACTCAGCTTTAAAGACATCTTTAAAAAAATGAAACTTTCTATTCAAGATGGCAGATGCAGCCCACATTTTGTCTCCACTCATTCTTGAGATATCATTGAAATAATATTACACGAGTATAAAAAACACCCACATAGCAGTGAAGTGAATAGAATTAGATGGAGGTCATTATTGTCACTTACTATCTTTCTGCTGCAAATACACCCTTTGTGCCCCTGCTTGTGGAACTAAAACATTGCCTCCATGCCGGCTAGTATGGTGTAAAAATCTTCATCAGTGTTAGGCCCTGGAACGATGCTGGGGGAGGAAGTGACATTTCTCCTGGTGCAGCCGGCTCTTGCAGCACAGCACACCATGCACAGCTCCTCCTGGGGCTCCAAAAGGCAGTTTCCCAGTGAGTTCCAACAGTGTGGTACCTCTGTGTGCATGGCTCCCCCCAGTACTTCCTTGAAGGCTTTGTAGTGAGTTCCTAGGCACAGGACCTTTCTGAGATGGTTCTCCTGATACCCTAGAAGGTGATTTTCTAGTCACTCTTCCTGGCACCATACCTCAATGAGCTTACCCATTGGAGAGAGTCATGAACCGCGCAATGCTCTCTCCAACAATATCTGAATCAAAGCCCTGAGGGCAGGGGATCTTCAGATTTGCTCCTTCCTCAGGGGCTCTGTTTCAGCCTGGAGAAGTGGCTGCACCCTATGTCTTCTATTCCAGTATTGGTAAGAGTTCTGTGGAAAAATTCAAAGAGACTCCCTTTATTAAGGGTTTGAGATATACATTAACACAAAGACCGGAATCCTTGCAAACTCCGTAGTGGTTTTATTTGTTGGCCAGATATGACTGTAGAAAGTGTTACTCATTATTGAGATGATCTCCCTGATTTCATTGGGGTAATGGGTTTTAGAATAGCAGAGGACTGGTGGTGTCACTTAACCTCCAAAAACAAAGTAAGTACTTCTGTTATAAAGAGTAACAAAGACATGCTGATTGTTAGAATGCCTTGGCTCACAGAGATATTTGGCGGGGGCAATTGGTCACTGTGTCTGTAGAAAAAAGATAGATGGTCATCCTACCAAATGGTTGTTTGATCTATATAATGGGAAATACTCTAGATATAGTAGTCAAAAACCTGACTTGAGTCATCACAGTGGAGAGTCATGGTCTCTCACTCAGTTTCAAAATCTAAGTTAAGTCATGGATACAGAACCTTTTGATTAAAAGGGAGGCTGAGTCCTTTTGAAGGATAACCCTGTATCATTTCCACAAATACCATAAATCTTCCTCCAAGCCTTCACCAAATGTACTATGATAATTTACTAGGTAACTGTTTATTAGAGAAAGAAAATACCAAGACCTTGCAGAGATTACTAGACACTGACTCTGAATTGACATTGACTCTTGGGGACCCAAAACACCTCTTTGGTCTACTATTAAAGAAGGGGCTTACAATGGTCAGGGGACCAGTGGAGTCTGAGCTCAAGTGTGACTCATAGTGGGCCTAGTCATTCCATAGACTCATCCTATTGTTATTTCCCCAATTCCTAAATGTCTAATTATAATAGGCATAATGAGCAAGTTGAGGAATCTCCACATTGATTCTCTGTATCATATATATATATGATAAAACCCATTAGTTTTATACATCTAAATATAGAAAAAATTGAAATTTAGAATAATATTATTTAGGTATAACCTTGAAGTGGATGAAATATTTTGAAACATGGCATAAAAGCCAGAGCTCGTCAATGAAAAAGATAAATATATCTGGGTATATATCAGTTTAACTTTTTTTTTGAGATGGAATCTTGCTCTGTTGTTTAGGCTGGAGTGCAGTGACACAATCTTGGCTTGCTGGAACCTCCACCTCCTGGGTTCAACCAATTCTCT
The DNA here is from genome assembly GCF_001698545.2 of Rhinopithecus bieti. Lineage (NCBI taxonomy): Eukaryota > Metazoa > Chordata > Mammalia > Primates > Cercopithecidae > Rhinopithecus > Rhinopithecus bieti. The sequence continues at coordinate 2,993 of NW_016826928.1, read as the reverse complement.
GCCTCAGCCTCCTGAGTAGCTGGGATTACAGGCACCTGCCACCACACCCAGCTAATTTTTTTTTTTTTGTATTTTAGTAGAGACAGGATTTTACCATCTTGGCCAGGCTTGTCTTGAACTCCTGACCTCGTGATCCACCTGCCTTGGCCTCCCAAAGTGCTGGGATTACAGGCATAAGCCACCAGGCCCGGCCAATTTAACATTTTTTGTATGACAAAAGACATGGTAAACAAAGTCAAAGACAAATAGTAGACTTAGAACAAATATGTACAAACATATAATTTACAATATGCAAAGGGCTCCTATAAATTGATTCCCAAAAATCCCTCAAATAGCTCGATAAGATAATGGATAAAAATGTGAAGAGAAAATTTACACAAGAATATAATCAAATGATCAATAAACATGAAAAGATATCTCACCTCACTAGTAGTAACAAAAACTCAAATTAAAGGAAATATGCAATAATATTATTAGTATACCTCATGATCTTCACCTAAATTAAAACAATCTAAATTACTTCTCCTAAATTAAAAGAATCTAAAGCTAACAGCCTGATTTTACCTTTTGACATCTTTCTCTATGTGCAAAAATATATGTAAAATATGATTAGAAATGTGCAGAATTGTGTTTGTTTTCCTAAAAATGGTATATCTCTCTCTGTAACTTGTTTTGCTTATGTGATAAAATATAAGGAACATTCATTCAGGTAAATTATAGAAGTGTTTTTTTAAAAAGTTGCATCAGAATAATCCATGGAATGGATATGCCATAATTTACCTAACCATTCATCCATTTATTGGACAGAGAAAATAGTAGGAAGTATACAAAAGACTAAGACTTAGATTGGCATCACACCCCATGTCAGCAATAGTAAATGCTAGAAGACAATTAATGGAGCAAAGCCCTGAAAGAAGGATATTTTCAACTGGTAAAAGATTACAATTCCTGTAGAAGATACAACAGTCATGAACTTTAATGTTCCAGATAAAAAGGCAGCCTGATGGTTTTTGTCAGGCCACATAACCCAACATGGTTGGAATGGGCTTGCATACCTCTTTGAATTTCTACCCACACCAATCCCCATATAAGCGAAATTCAAATACACAGTGTGACAGGGTGACCAATAGTGAATGAAATGAGCCTTATACACTGCTATTAGGATAATAAAGGGGTACCGACTTTCTGAAAATCAGTTTGACAGCTGCACTGAAAACCAGTTTTACAGCTGCACTGAGACTTTAAAATATTTATATCTCTATCATTCATTAATTCTACTTATCTGATTTTAAACCAAAGATATAATCAGGTGTGGAAGCAAAACTTTTTCAGTAAAGATGAACACAGCATTATATATAATAAGGAAAAACTGAAAACAGCTTAAACATTCAACAACAGGGAAATTGTTAAATTAATTGTGGAGTCATTATTAGGTGTGGGGAAAAGACAAGAGAGATCAGCGTGGTTACGTGGCTATATAGAAGAGGAGTAGCCATAAGAGACGCCCATTTGGTTCTGTATTTGAGATGCTTGTTAAATCTGTGACCCCCACCCCCAACCTTGGCCTTGCAAGATGACCATGGCGGTGGTGACGCAAGCTTAATGGATTGGGCGGGGGCAGGGATGGCTCTTGTTAAACAAGTGGCGAAAGGGCTGCTTGCGGGTTAAAGGTATCACCATGCTCGTAATCTCAAGTAAGAGAAAAGCATTTGTCGCCTGCCCATCCCGGGCAGGAGCAGCTCCGTGTAAAACCCGATTGATGCTTTGTTACTGAGGGCCAGGAGAACCACCGCCTGTAGGAATAAAGGTGGGATTGCTGGAGGCAATGTGCTAAAAGGTGTGGAGAGTTTGCATATGCATTATAAGGGCACAACATTTTCCTGTAAACCTTATTCGATGTCACGAGGGATTTTTGTTCATACTGTCTTACTGCGATTTCTCCCTACGAATAATCCTATTGTGCCACACTCCCTTACCCTTTTATGGTAAAGATAATTAGCAATAAAATACTTAAGGGAAACTCAGAGACCGTGCAGTGTGGGCCTCTGGAAGCGGGAGCGCCGGGCCCTGGGCCACCGTTGCTTTCTCATACTTGGTCTCTGTGGTCGTATTTCTTTTCGCACAGGATTCTTGTTCCCACCGTAACGGAGAAAACCCCCACAGTGTGGAGGGGCAGGCCAACCCCTTCAATTGAGGTGGCATATACATCTTTTAGAAATCATATTTTTAAACACTATACAATGCCAGGAGGAATTGCTCAGGATTAAGGATTTTAAAAGTCCCAAACAAAAACCCCAAGAAAACATGGATTTAAACACTGCATGGTAAAATATTTTGTCACCTGGAAGTTCATTTCTGGAAGTTACTATAAAATCTCATTAGACTTGTTAGAAAGAGATAAAAATCATCACAGAACATAGACTTAACTGCAAACTTGTAAAACTAGACATTCAAGGAGAAGACCATGGAAAAGTTCATTGTATATGAAGGGACATTAGTGCTTTGGCAGAAAATAAGAGAGTCCCTTTCACTTAATGCACAGTTTGTTTTGTTAGCTAGAATTGAATAACAATATTCTGGGTGTGTTGGTATACCACTGAGAATATGCATAGTCACTGTCCTGAAGAACTTTAACATGCGATGTCGGAAATACAGATAAGTATGTTATCAACTGAAACAGGTAATTATGGTCATTACAAAAGTGCATTAAGTGAAAAGGAGAATCATGGTTGTGTTGGTGGCTTGGACATCAAATGATTACTCTTGACATGGGACTCACATTTAAAATCTTCCCATGGTGGCCCATTATCCTGTCCTAACTTTGCCTCTCTTCCCTTCTGGGGCATTCCCACTGTTATACATGATACATGATAGTGAGAAACATCATATCAATATCTTATGATGCATGATAGTGGGTTATACAATCCTCTGACTCTCATTTTGAAAGAGATCAAATGAAAAAAACTAAAAGGCAGAAATGAAGTCCACAGGCA
>NW_016826927.1:0-1678 GCF_001698545.2 Rhinopithecus bieti | reverse complement strand
AGGTCACCTGAGGTCGGGAGTTTGAAAGCAGCCTTACCAACATGGAGAAACTTCATCTCTACTGAAAACAGAAAATCAGCCAGGCATGGTGGTGCATGCCTGTAATCCTAGCTATTTGGGAGGCTGAGGCGGGAGAATCGCTTGAACCCGCGAGGCGGAGGTTGTGGTGAGCTGAGACCAAGCCATTGCACTCCAGCCTGGGCACCAAGAGCGAAACTCTGTCTCAAAAAAAAAAAAAAAAAAAAAGGCTAATTATTGGTAACTGTTATTATAGCCCAACTGTCAATTGCCTTACTGAACACTTTTCAAAGCAGTACTTTTGTAACAGGCAAAAGGAGTCATACTGCTCCCACATTCCCAGATTCCCATGTCTTTATCCAAAACATTCCATTTTAGTACTCTATAATTAACCAAATCAAGAGCTTAAACAATTCAGGACAAGAAGTGCTAACATGGCTGAACTCATTCTCTCCTGACAGCAACAAAGCCAGTGGAAGGTGGATATGTTTGCCAAAAGCAATAAAGAGTCTATTTCAAACATGGTCATTACTGATACTGATGTAAGCACAATCTAGTTGAGGTTCTTGGACTTGCAGCCTTATTGTCAGAAAGTTTTAATATTTCTGAAATAAATCCTCTCCTGCCTTGTTTTCCCTGCTGTGCTCCAACACTCCTATCACTCATTTTCAAGAACACAAGGAAGAAATCCCCTTCAACTACTATTACCTTATTCCCTGTGAAACTTATCTTCCCATTTCCCAAATTACTTCTTACAGAGATTTTTGGCTTGCTGGGTTTACTTGATGTCAGTTTATGAAAAAGGACATTATATTTAAATATATCATAGCCAAATGACGTGATCTGGCCCCCAGAGTACCACAAGTTACAGGATGGAGGCAGGTGCCAAAGATAAGATGTGACTGAGTAAACTGCACACCATATGTTCCTTCTTATTAACTACTTCACTTGGGAATTCTGGCTCTTGTAAAAAGTTTATTTCCCTTGTGTGGCTGAGCAGAGTAACAAAACTAAGAAAACTGATGATACGTGAATGAAGTAAGGGAAATCATCTAAGGAAATGTGACTTAAAATAAATGTTTGTACATGACAGTTACAAAACAAATGCAACAGTCACCAGCTCCACAGCCAAAGGCAGCTATTTCAATACTAGTATCCTCAGTCCCTTCATATGCTATAAGAAAAACAGTGAGGAGTCAAGGTCAGAGTGGTTATTTACATAGACAATCTAAGAATCAACAAAGACTCAACAAATCAAAATGTCACACTGCAGTCCCTTCGTGAGATGACTTTCAACGTAGGGAAAGAAGGGCAGTCTTGGGCACTTATTTTGATTTAGCCAATTCAATAACAAGGTTAAAGATTGGGCACCTGAAAAGCAGCTCAGCAATGCCCTAAATTTCATCATCCAGCTGTATCCTTTGCCCAGAGCTTCACCTGCTTAACTTTCAGCAGAGAAGTTGTTTTCTTGGTGCAATTAACATTGTAAGGCAAGCTCAGCCCTGCCTTCCAATAGCCTTGAGGCTGCTGAGTAAATCTAGAATCATGGAACATAGATTTGATGCTGAAAAAACAGGAAGATGGTTCAACGACAAGGAAAATTGTCAAGAAGCACATCTAGAAGACAAACAGACTCCAGTATGCTGGTCTTTGATTTTTT
>NW_016826926.1:5956-6769 GCF_001698545.2 Rhinopithecus bieti | reverse complement strand
TTACACATAATTGCCTACTCTTTTCTATTTCTCAATACATGTGACTACACTGCTAACCTAATATATGGCCTGAAAAGTTCTGTCTTTTTCAGGTTTCTTTCACTATACAGGTGACTATAAAAGCATAAAATTCCGAGTTAAGTTCAGGAAGTGACAGAAGAACATTCTTAAGTTTCAAGATCTAAGCCACAGTTTTTATCCATGTTTTTTAATTCTCTAAAATTTATTTTACTGAATATTTATATGGATATAACTAACTACTTTTTTTTTCTATCAGTCTAATGTTCTAATGTTTCTTTTATACCTCTCTATAGGGACCCTTGTGGAGAGACTAGGTGTTTGGGAGAGATCTAGATATTCTTATGCTTCTGGACTTGCTAATATCAGAAGCCATCCAAACCAGACTAGATTAAATATTGATGCCCAACATGGACTTGGGCTCATATACACAGTCTAGAATTTGGGAGCCAAATCGAAATATGTAAATAATCTTCTTTTCAAAATGAAAATATTTTTCTTTTCTCTTTTCTTTCTCTCAAGGGACAGGAAAGTCTCCCTATAAGATGTTAACCTACAAAAACTATGATACCTTTTTTCAAAATTACATCACATATGAAAGTGTTACAGGGAGAAAAAGAGTAAGTTTCTTGGAGAAGCCAAGGAGGATCATCTTCAAATATTTATATTTTTTAAAAAATATTATTTTAAAGCACTATTATACCTTTTTGCTATCACCATTTTAAAATATATTAATAAGACTCTTTTTTTGAGACAAGGTTTCACTCTGTTGCCCAGGCTGGAGTGCAGTGGTGC
>NW_016826926.1:0-3446 GCF_001698545.2 Rhinopithecus bieti | reverse complement strand
TATATATATATATATATATATATATATATATATATGTACATATACTCAATTCATATATACATATATATATATATACGAATTGAGTATTGTACAATGATTATATAAACTATCCAAACTTATGAGATGTATTATAGTCATGCTTTGTGGTTTATTTGTAGTCATAAAAATGTATATATTAGAAAAGAAAATGTTGAAGAAATGAGCTAAGTGTTCATCTCCAGAAATTGGGAAAAGGACAGGAATTAGAATAAAGTAAAAGAAAATTAAGAATAAAAATTAGAGAAATAGAAAAAAGGAAGCCCAAAACCACCCAAGAACTGAAGGGTGCTTATACAAGTCTGTTAAAAACATGAGAGATTCTACTTCGTCTGTAAATTGCTTCAAAGTTACCACATTATTCTAACAACAACTAAAAAACTTAACAGACTGAAAAATCAACAACTCTTAGATATGTCAGAGAAGTATGTGTCAGGGCAAACCACTGTCTCGAAAATTAGAGAGGCAGATAGACAGATAAAGAGAATCACAGTTTAGCATAACAGAGGCTCACAAGCAGAAACCTGTATGGTAACCAGTACTCAAGTAGGAAAATATAAACTGGAATGGTATTGCTGATGGCTTAATGTAGATAAGCCTGAGAGATCAAAACTGCAGGCAGACACAGTCCTTGGGGGTTCCCACACTTTTGTGAGTTTTACTTCCAGGAGCTTTCCCAGGAGCTCTCCCAGTTTCTCACAGTGAAGAACAGAGTAAAATTATTTTATGGTTCTTACCGGGTAAGGGGAAGACGATATTTTGTTATACTTAATAAGGCCTACCCTCAAGAGAAACTATTTTCCCAGAGCCTAACCTAGGGGGTTTTGTTAGACCTTGACCAAATCAGGGGAAGGTAAATGCACAATTCAGTCAACTCTAGTTATTCCATACGAAGGAAGGCCTTGAACAAAGGAAAACAAAACCAACAAAAACAAAAATGAAAGCGTTTATGAAGTTCACAGTGCAAGGGCACAGACTCACTAAAAGACTGAAATCTAATCATAAGACTACAGAATGCTTCCCTTCCACCCACATCTTACCACTTACATTACTAAAGACCTAGGTACTACAGTTCTTTTCACCACCTGTGTGTAAAAGGAATACACACACATACACATACACACACACGGTATATATGTGAATGTATATACACATGGTAAAAGAAACTATATACATACACACACCATTTATACTATGTATATATGTGTGTACATGTATGTGTACCATGTATATCTGTATGTATACATGTATACCATATATATCATGTATATGTGTGTGTACATATATATACACACACAGTAAAAGGAACTGTGTGTGTGTATCTATATACACAAACACACACATCTGCCTGTCAACAAAAAAGGTATATATTTGCCTGTCAACAAAATTGTAAAATATACTAAATGGCAAAATACAATTTGAAGAGATAGAGCAAGCATCAGAACAACACTCAAATATGACAGTGATATTGGTATTATCAAATCATGAATTTAAACAACTTCAGTTAATATGTTAAGAGCTCTAACAGAAAAAGTAGACAATATGCAAGAATAGATGGACAATGTATGCAGAGAGATGAGAATTCTAAGAAATCATCAAAAAGAAATTCAAGAGATCAAAAACACTGTAACAGAAATGAAGAATGCCTTTGATGGGCTCATTATTAGTAGATTGGATAAGGCTGAGGAGAAAATCCCTGAGCTTGAGAATACTTTGACAGAAACTTACAAAACAAAAAACACGTGAAGAAAAGACCAAAAAATTTATCCAAGAACTGTGGGACTACAGAAGGTATAACATATGAATAATGAAAACATTAAGTGAAGAAGAAAGAGAGAATGAAACAAAAGAAATACCTGAAACAATAATGACTAAGAATTTTTCAAAATTAACATCATACATCTGACAACAGATTCTGGAAGCTCAGAGAACACTGAGCAGGATAATTAGAAACAATACAAAACTATGCCAGGAAGTATCATATTCAAACTGCAGAAAAATAAAGATAAACAAAAAGTTTTGAAAAAAGTCAGAGGAAAATGACATCTTATCTAAAGATGAGTAACTGAGTTCTTAGTAACCATGCAAGCAAGAAGTTAAGATTTAAAGTGTTGAGAGAAAAGAAAATAAAACCAACAAACAATAACTTCTCCATCTTAGAATTTGTATTCTGCAAGATCATTCTTCAAAAGTGAAGGAGAAATGTAAAACTTCCCCAAACCAACAAAAATTGAGAGGATTTGTTGCCAGTACACCTGCCTTGCAAGAAATGTTAGAAGTTCTGCAGAGAGAAGGGAAATATTTTAAGTAAATAATTAACATCTACATAAAGAAAGGGAGATCCTGGTGAATAAATAATTGAAGGTAAAATAAAAATATAATTTATCTTCCCTTTAATTGACCTACCAAATAAAAGTTCATCCAAAATAATTATAGCAACAATGCATCTGATTATGTGTGATCATGAACTGGGCACTATGGATATTAACCACTTCATGGGCATACACTTGCCCTTGTATTACACCAGAAGTGATATAGTGTTGTTATTTTTTCTTTGTAATTAGTGGACATGGATTCGTTGGAAAGTATATGGTAATCTCTAGAGCAACCACACACACACACACACATACACACACACACACACGAAAAATTAAAGAAGTATAATGGATATGCTAAGAAAGAGAGAAAATAGAACTATGTAAAATGTTTGGTTAAAATTATAAAAGTTAGAAAAAGTGTGGAAGACATAAAAAAGAGGGAAAACATAAGCACCAAATAAAAAATGAAAACAAATATGACCTATATTAATCCAACTAAATAAAAATTACTTTAAACATCAGTGGTCTACAGATACCAATTAAATGACAGAAATTAGCAGATTGTATAACAAACAATATATCTTGTATATAAGAAACTTACTTTGAATATAAAGTCACAGGTAAATTAAAAGTAAAGGAATGAAGAAAGTAAGGAGATGAAATCTGCTAACTCTAATAAAAAGAAAGCGGGAGTATCTATATTAATATCAGACAAAACCGACTTCAAAGTAATTTATCAGGGAAAAAGGAAGGGCATTACATAATAATTAAGGAGTCAATTCTCCAAAAATACATATTGATTCTTAATGTGTATGTGCCTGAAAACAGAGTGTCAAAATATTTGAGATGAAAACTAATAGACCTTCAAGGAAAAATAAATGAAAATCTATATATAAATCTAATATTATAGTTGTAGACTTCGACACCTCTTTATCAAAAATGAACAGACAGAGGCAGGCAGAAAATTAGTAAAGACATAATTCAACTCAACAGCACCATCAGTCAGCTGGATATAATAGAAATCTATTTATTCCTTCATCTAGTATTGCCCATTCAAGGTAAAACCTATCAGCAGACTAGGAATAGAGAGGA
>NW_016826925.1:253948-255543 GCF_001698545.2 Rhinopithecus bieti | reverse complement strand
TTCTAATTGCCTTTTAAAAGCCTAAAGTGACTTTGCACATATAACTCAGATTTTCCATCTATTGGAGACATTAAAGAGACACACTTCAGTAAGAACAAAAAGAAGAAATTGGAACATGCACATATCCTCAAAACTGTATTTCCAGACAAGATTGTTTTGGGATAGCAGAACAGTTTAATGCAGGACTTTCCAATTTAAATAAAACCCATATTCATTTATTGACAGTTATTTGAAAGGAAATAAAGAAATGCTACTCTGAAGTACCTGGGCCAAGACTAAAAAATATAAAGCCAAATTTAAAAAGCTCACAATATATGCTCTAGTAGATAAGAATTACAATTGTAAAATTTGCTATTTGAAGTTTAAAATAAAGTTGTTTAATGTAGATTTCTTTATGCCACTATGAATTAAAAAATGGTCTGTCCTTAACACTACTCACAGGTACTTGATGGTGTCTTTAAGGAAATCAAGCAGTAAAGTACTATCTTGGGAGAAAACATCACATTAAGTAACTTGGGAATGACTAAAGATATTAAAAAATTAAAATCTTACACATTAAAATAACAGAAGTTCTATTCCTCTTCATGGGGCATTCATTGTACTATAGGACTTTTTTCTCTTAAAGCTACTAAAACATCCCAGATGGGTTCACAAAACAAAACACAAGATTTGATATCAATACTGCCCTGTAGACACTTCATGTAATCTCAAGTACCAGTACACCAAGCTGTTGTACCTTGCCCAAGGAGGTAGTATGTTCTAACAGAAGAAAGACTGTGGGACGTGAAATTAGAAGGCATCGATTATTGCTCTGGTTCTGCTATTCCCTAGTAATGTGTCCATGAGCAAGTTTAATTAATCTGTCTCAGCCTAAGTTTCCTCATTTGAAAATAGTGATAATAATACCTACTTCCTCCAGGGCCTAATGAAGATTACAGATGGTATATATGACAGCATACTGTGACTATGAAGTATTACACAGCAACTTCAAATCCTTCATGAAAGAAAATAGGCAATAAATGAATGCCTGGGTTAATTTTGAAGAACTGTATAAATAAATATAAGGCATTAATTCTACTAATAGCCTTTTACATGGGATAAATTAAGTTATCTCATCTCCCTATAATTACTGACTACAGAGTATAATAGGTCTCTCTCATATATAAAAATTACAAGCCTTTGGTCAAAGTAATTTAAGAAGGATGAGCCTAAAGGAAAACCTGTCAGTCACTTTTTAATCCATGACTCAATTTGGCTCCTCCATAAGGCCAGTTTCTAAACACAATTTGAAGAGCAGACAGGAGATATACAAACAAATAAACAGCAATTTTTCTTTAAATAATTTAGAATCACTTTTCAAAATAGCTAACAGCTTGTCAATATTGTCACATTCCTCCTAATTTGCAAATTGTTTCACGAGTACTGGAAAAAGGTGAAGAGAAAGTATTACTTGCTGAATAAAAGTTTAACTCCAATTTCACAATATGTGATTCACAGGCAAAAGGAAAAAAACCCTGATTTTCAAATATGTCCTCATTCCCAGTCTGCTTCTCACAAAAATGGAGTTTACGTATTTTTTTTTTTTTTTTTTTTTT
>NW_016826925.1:241146-249725 GCF_001698545.2 Rhinopithecus bieti | reverse complement strand
TTTTTTTTTTTTTTTTTTTGTAGAGATAGGATTTCACTATGTTGCCAAGCTGGACTAAAACTCCAGGGCTCAAGTGATCCTCCTGCCTCAGCCTCCTAAAGTGCTGGGGTTACGGGCTTGAGCTGCAGTGCCCAGCCAATTAACTACTCTTCCCAGAAAAACAAAAACAAAGAGACTACACATTGCTTTGCAGAGAGAAGGTACATGCCCAGTATAGCCTTTGGAAAATAACTTAAAAAGCTACTAACAAATATGATCATGATATCGAGAAATAAGAACATTTGCCAGAAAATGCAGATAGTAACCCCCTCCAGCTAATAGTAATTTGTTTTCATCACTTAAAAGGATAAGGGATTCACTTAAGCCATGAACTAAAATAACCAAAACTTTAATTGTATAAAACATACAGAATATAGACAATTAGTTCAGTAAAGACTATACAGAGTTCTGAAAGTTATTTATTTAAAACATTGGTGTTAAATTGGCACTGATCATAAAACAGGCAACATTCTGAAAAAAAGCACACAAATGCTTACTTTTTCCTGACACATTCATTCCTATATATGACAGGCTTCTGCTTCTCTGTATTAATACTGCTTAATTTCAGCCTCCTGAATGCTAAGTATTGTGAACAACCACTCCCATTATATCAGTGCCAATAACTTAGTCTTAATATAAAACAAACACTCAAGTTATCTATGTGATTTACTTTTCATTTTAATATTTTTTTTTAAGATTTTTCTCAAGAACAAGCGGCTTGGAATTTTGCTTGGAATTTTCCTTACTCATTTTAGGAAACTTTCAAGGAATCTTGGTAAAGGACTAATTGTAAACGCGTAAGAGGCTATATACACAATTTTTATTTAATGATTTGTTGCTCTGAAAGTCAAAATAAGGGAGTCAAAACCTAAATGCCCTCACATGTGTCATAGGTTCCTAGTCCTAAAAGTTTAGGAAAGGTTGAAGCAGAAGGAAAAGTGGTAGAGTGTTTTACAGTGCATTGATTCTAGCACATCAGCATTATCAAAAATTGCTGCTGCCTCTTTTTTTTTTTTTAGATAGAATCTCACTGTGTCGCCCAGGCTGGAGTGCAGTGTCATGATAACTGAAGCCTCCAACTCCTGGGCTCAAGAAATCTTCCCACATTAGCCCCCTGAGTAACTGGGATTTGAAGCACGCACTACCACATCCAGTTAATTTTTGTATTTTTTGGAGAGATGGGGTTTTGCCATGAGGTTGGTCTTGATCTCCTGGGCTCAAGTGATTTGTCCGCTTTGGCCTCCAAAAGTGCTGAGGTTACAGGTATGAGCCACCATGCCCAGCCAAAAATTGCTTCTTATAGTCAATGTGGCGAGCAAACATCTATGAAAGAAATAATCACCACGTATAGCAGACTTTACTTTGGAAAGTTTTTTTTCAGGTCTAGCTCTTCTGTTCATTCTACTTAATATTTCAGCAGCAAATTGTACAACTAAACAGAGGACATCATTAGGTACCCCAAATAAAATTGACAGTATTTTCTCATGAGGCATTATTATACACACTGATTAGATTGTATAGTATCAGGAACTACAGAATAAAGTAACTGGCTGATGGAACATAAATTTGGATATATTTAGCAACTGTGCTTCTACAATTCACCTAGAAGACAATGAAAATAAAATATCATAGAACAAAACCGTATCATGTCAGATAACATAATATAAAATTTCAGGGATACTTGTAAAGTAACCTGAAAAACCTTACTACTATTTCCATGACAAAATATGCTTCGAATTCCAAATCAATTGAGAAATGAACTTTAGAGGCTCTATCTGTGACTGAAGGCTAACTCTACCCTTTATCCGACTCCAAGTAGCTGCCTACCTATAACTATAATTTGGCCTTGGATATATCTAAAACCTTTAAGGAGACTTAAACATCAGTCTACTCTTTAATGTGAAGAAGAGATGGCTCTGTTCTGCACGTACACTGCTCCAATAACCCTTGTGGATGCATGAGAAACATATAAAGGTTTATTAAGAAGGGCGAGGAAGAGAGATGAGAGCAGAAGAGTTATTTGCAAAGTCATGCATGGGGTTAGACTAAGCCATTTTAGCCCTCTTCTACCACTGTAATACCCACAATCAATTAAGCCATCTCCAATTTTCTGTTTGTATTATATTACATTACATTATATTACTATTATTAGCTTTGAGACAGAGTCTTGCTCTGTCGCCCAGGCTGGAGTGCAATGGCATGATCTCGGCTCACAGCAACCTCCACCTCCCGGGTTCAATTGATTCTCCTGCCTCAGCCTCCCAGGTAGCTGGGATTACAGGCCCCACCACCACGCCTGGCTAGTTTTTGTAGTTTTACTAGAGAGGGGGTTTCACCATGTTGATCAGGCTGGTCTCGAAGTCTTGACCTCAGGTGATCCACCCGCCTCAGCTTCCTTAAGTGCTGGGAATATAGGTGTGAGCCACCGCGCCCAGCCTTTTTATATTATTATTATTATTTTGGGACAGAGTCTTGCTCTGTCGCCCAGGCTGGAGTGCAGTGGCTCTATCTCAGCTCACTGCAACCTCCGCCTCCTGGGTTCAAGCGATTCTCCTGCCTCAGCTTTCGCAGTAGCTAGCATTACAAGCATGAGCCACCGCATCTGGCTAATTTTTGTACTTTTAGGAAAGACGGGGTTTCACCATGTGGGCCAGGCTTGTCACGAACTACTGACCTCAAGTGATCTGCCCACCCAGGCCTTCCCAAATGCTGGGATTACAGGCATGAACCACTGCGCCCAGTCTTGTATTATTTTAAAGGCGATGCATCATAGGGTCATAGTTGCTAACCAGTTCCTCCCCTTCCCCATATTCCTAGCCCTTTTCAGCTTTCAGTGTGATTACATGTATTTCTTTCTCTATCTCCTCCATGAGCCTGTGAGCTCCTTGAAAGCACGGTTGGTATCTTATTTGACTTTGTATCTTGGCTCACAACAAGCACCTACCGAATGTTTGTTCAATAAATAAATTTCCATGGAGGTGAGTAGGGAAAGTGCACAGACCTACACATCATGAAGGTTATATAGTCCTCTCACATGGTTTTAAAAACACATACTGTATTGGAGAAAGCTATGAACAAAATAGTCAAAATCAATAACGTCCTCACATTCTTCACATCCAATTGGCCTGTTATCATGCTTTAACTACCCTTATTCAATACTTCAAGATACTACAAGACTCTTCAAGATGTTTGTGACCTGTCCTTTGAATTTAGCTGAAAATCAAACAGAAATAAACCTTTTCAGAAGCAGTTTTCACTTTCAATCATTTCGGCATTCAAGCAGCACATTTAACCTTTACAGTCATACACATCATGCGTACATCATGTTTTGACAGGCCTGCAATTTATAGATAAAAGTTAACATTTAGAAGTAAATATAAGGAGTTAAAGACCAGCCTGGCCAATATGGTGAAACCTCGTCTCTACTAAAAATACAAAAATTAGTCGGGCATGGTGGTGGGCGCCTGTAATCCCAGCTACATGGGAGGCTGAGGCAGGAGAACTTCTTGAACTTGGGAGGTAGAGGTTGCAGTGAGCCAAGATCAAGCCACTGCACTCCAGCCTGGGCAACAGAGTGAGACTCCATCAGAAAGAAAAGAAAGAGAGAGAGAAAGAGAGCGAGAGAGAGAGAGAGAAAGGAAGTAAGGAAATATAAATTGCCCCAAACTAAAGGTCTACTAACATTTTATTGTCAATATTTTCAATATATACAAGAGAAAATAGCACAAAAAACACCCATAAACCCATCACAGATTCTACATTTATCCAGATTTCTCCACATTTGCTTGGTTCATCTATTCTCTCTTCCTGTCCTTTCTGCTCCCTCCCTCCTTCCCTATCTGTCTCTCTTCCCTGAATTACTTTAAAGCAAATCTCAGAAATCCTGTGATTTCATCCCTACATAGCTATTAAGAAATGAGTTCATTTTTTCTGGAAATATCTCTATTCTGTGCTATAATTGATGATTAGCTAGATTCTAATTGATTTTTTGTTTTGTTTTGTTTTCAGTCCAATATCTATGAGTCACTTAACCCCCAAAGGGTGCCCAATCCTGTGTCATTTCCTGGAGGAATATCAAATACCTCCATTTTAGGTAAAAGTTTCCTTTCCTTTTTTTATGCTTAATAAAGATAAGATCTGAAAGCAATGCTATTTAAAAATAAATACATATAGCTTTTTCTAATAATAGGAATATTCAATTTCAATTTGGTCAGATTAAAGACATCATTTAAATGTTTCTCAGGCAAGAATTTTGCAGCTATTAATCAAGTCTTAATTATGATCTAAAAGCCCCTTTTCCTGGGATGAGAATACTATTTCATAACCAAAGGCACAACAAAAAACACCTCTCCCTCCCCTAGCTTCAGAAAGCTAAAGAACATTAACTAACTTCTTAGATTGAAATAGCCCAACTTTTCTTTTAAAAGGTCTAATGTTTCCATAACCCTCCTAAGTAACTTTTACATCTACCCAAAAATCTGAATAATTTATGGGAAAATAAATCTGCTGCTAATGAAATTCATTAATGTTATACTAAGAAGTATTTCAGTTTCCTTTCTTATGAAAATTAACATATGTTGGGTGAAGCCCAAAGGGGCAACTTTCAGGGATATGTGTGTGGGTGTGTGTGTGCCTGTTGTGTGGTTGTGTGGTGTGTGAGAGAGAGAGAGAGAGAGAGAGGAGAGAGAGAGAGAATTACGCAGATCAGACTAGTTTCAATGCTTCCTTTTCAATTTAAAATAAAAATGCCATAAAATATTGTGACCTACAACTCAAATCACCTATATACACTAAGCAGAAAGCTATCGGCAAGTCACTGAAAATGACTCCCTACAGTGTTATATCCTTGCTTATATGTTAGCAAATTACAGCCACTTGTTAATTGAAGAAACTGGTTTTGTTTTGTTTCATACTTCACTTTTTACTTCATATGCGTAATACTAGTACAACCAAGTCCCAAGAAGGTGATTCAACTCAGAGTGAGGATTGACTATGTACACTAGCTATACTTCCTTTGCTGAAATATGGGGAAATTAAACTTATATGACAACCATGTGATGGAAAATCCTGATATATCGAGCACCCAGAAATCCATTGCCTGCCAAGTGACCAATACCATCAAATTTAATCACCAGTGATTTTTTATTATTTTATAAATTAATAAACATTTGAGACAACGTGTTTGATTTAACCCACTTAGGAAGAGTAGAATACTATTTAATCTGGCATGTTCTGTCATGACAGCCACCTCAATCTCCATTTTACGCAATTTTGAAAAACATTTAACTGGGATCAAAGGCATTTGAAATTTCCTCCCCCACCACAAATATAGACCAAGTTATTTCTATTATTTAGTTGTTTTAGATACTTTGATAAATACAACTAATATGAATGTTAAGGAACTTCAAAACGCCATTTTTAAAAAGTATAAACTCCCTAAACAATCTCTAAATAAAGACAAATAGAGAATACACAAAAACAGAACAGGTTAGAATTCTAACTTCAAAATTTTCTCTCAACAAAAATTTTTATTCTAGTTGAGTAAATAGTATTTTTTAAAGTGAACTCCAATGGCTTAACTGGCACAAATAAATAACAGGAATTTCAAGGCCCTTTCTAAAGTAAATTTCTGCTTAATCATTTAGTATTTAAATTTAGATTTAGTAATGCTGAAAGTAGAGCCTGTCAAGATAATATTAAAATAGATTACCGGCTGAGAGCAAACCTTGGTTTTTCCTTTC
This sequence comes from Rhinopithecus bieti, assembly GCF_001698545.2. Classification (NCBI taxonomy): domain Eukaryota; kingdom Metazoa; phylum Chordata; class Mammalia; order Primates; family Cercopithecidae; genus Rhinopithecus; species Rhinopithecus bieti. Next base: position 243,945 of record NW_016826925.1, on the reverse strand, counting down.
TCAGCAGCATGAATAGACAGACCTTCTGCCCCCACGCCCAGAAAAGCATTGAAACGCCAACATTCTTTTACAAATTGGCAACTTTAGAGAGCAGTCAGCAACACTTCCTGCTAGAAAAAGAGAACACCGACTGAAAAAGACATGATACCAATACTTACAAATCCCCTTCCTGTCAGCCTGGGCAGTATTTTGTCGAGAATTTAATAAATTCTAACTTAAACGCAGCATTTAAAGAGAAAAGTTTTCTTTCTTCTTCTTCTTTTTTTTCCAAAATCATACAAGGACTCAGGGGAATTTAAAGTTAGTTCAGGTCAAATAGCTACAACCCATATACCTATTTAGAGTTTGAACAGTAGCCAAGTAACCTGCTTATTTTAGAACACATGGAACAGCTTCTCCCCAGTGCCCAAGTCACTCGTCCATAGTCAAGAACATTACTTGCGAAGGCAAATTAACTCTCAGGCAACTCACTTACAGTCTCTATTATTCATTTTCATCCATATACAACATTTACACCCCATATGCTAAGGTGTTGTAGCATTTATTTCAAGTATATACATTTTGATTTATGTCAAAAATGTAAGCTCTTCTGTGTAGGAACTATATTTTCTGCTGGCATAGCACACAGGAACTAAATCAACACTTGCTGAACTGAATACTTTTCTAACTGAGAGCCGTAGTAAAGAGGTCTAGAGCCAGATTGGGTTCAAATCCTGGCTCCACACTTTATTAACCATGCAAATTGCTTAAAACTCTTCTGCCTCTATTTTCTCATCCCGGGATGAAAATAAGAAAAACTCCATCATATCGCAGTTCACTATTTTATACATGGTTGCAAGGCTTAAATGATTGAATATGTGTCATAAATTTAGATCAGAGTCTGGCACATGGTAAGTACTAGATATGTGATAACTGCTCTCATTATTGAAATGTGCCTTTAACTGGTCTAGCAATCTAATCAGTGAGTTGCTAAATTAAGCAACTGGTTAGTTGTGAGTGCCTTTTATGAGAGAGAACAATTAGTTGGAGCACTGGGCTAGGCTGAGGAGGCCATTTCTGTACTGACATAGGGCAAGTTAATAATTTGAAAGGAAATGCAGCACAATGAAAGCATCAGGGTCTTAGGAGTCTGACAGACCTGTAAGTCTGTGCGACCCTGAACAAATTACTTAGCTTCTCTGAGCCCCGGGTTCATATCTATAACAATGGAGCTATTCCACGTATTTCACAAGGTCCACATGATAACCCAATGGGAAGATATAAATATGTAAGAGTGTTTGAGTCCAGCAAGGTACTCAGTAAGTGGCAGATATTATTATCATCTGTCTGGGATAAAGCATGCATAATGCCATCTGCGGCTCTATTCTACCTCATGAGAATGAAAGAAAGTAAGACAATAGATACTCTAGTCCTTCATAAATAATATACAATAAAGTATTTTATTTTATTTTATTTTATTTTTATTTTTTTTTTTGAGACGGAGTCTCGCTCTGTCGCCCAGGCTGGAGTGCTGTGGCCCGATCTCAGCCCACTGCAAACTCCGCCTCCCGGGTTCACGCCATTCTCCTGCCTCAGCCTCCCGAGTAGCTGGGACTACAGGCGACCGCCACCTCGCCCTGCTAATTTTTTGCATTTTTTAGTAGAGACGGGGTTTCACCGTGTTAGCCAGGATGGTCTCGATCTCCTGACCTCGTGATCAGCCCGTCTCGGCCTCCCAAAGTGCTGGGATTACAGGCTTGAGCCACCGCGCCTGGCGACAATGGTAATTTTTACACGGCCTACAATAAAGTATTTTATAATAGCATACTAAACTCTCAGCATAAGGAGGTGACTCACAGTGTGATCACCTGTGAAAAGGAGCCCTCACCGGATCGTCCCCATTATGAGGCAGAGCGTTCCCCTGTCCTCATCACTAACCACCATCAGCAGACACTGGGTCACATTTTGTCTCCTTCATGGAAGTGCTTTAATTTATTTCACCAATCACAAAACCTTCATGAAATATCAAAAGGCAACATAATGCAGAAGAGAAGGAATATAATGGCAGGAGTCAGAGGATATGTTTTTCCATCTGTCTTTGTTGCTGACTCACTATGTGAATGAAGCTTCTTCAACTTTTCTGAGTATCAAATTCTCCATTTCTAAGCATAGAACTATCTGCCTGTGGCCTATCAGGGAATAGTAGGTAACTACCAAGCATTTTGAGCTACTTTGAAGAGTATGTGTTATCATTCATTTTTCAGACAGAGAAAACCAGGGCACAGGCAACTGCCTCAAGTAAGAAGACAGTATCAGTTTAGACCAGAAATGTTGGTTTTTGCCCAGCCTTACCTTTTCTTCAGCCACACCTGTTGCCTCAAACCACTGAGATGGGTCTGTCCCAAATGCTACGTAACCACCCTTTTCAGATATGTAGCAGTATCATTGAGGAAACTAATGTTTTAAATATGTAATTCTTCATTTTAGAAACAGCTTTCTCTCATTTCAAGTTTTACAGGTCATTATAACAGTGCTACTTAAAAACTGTTTCTCTGACTTTTCCTTTCCTGGTCATCTGGAATATTTATGCTCTCCAGCTTTCTAAACTCCAACGCTAATCTTTGATTAGCGTGATCTGTCAACACCGAGTTACTAATTCTAGTCACTTCACCTTAATATAATAGCATCTGTTTCTACTGCAAAACATTGTAGTTAAAGTTCTAGGAGTAGATATGCCCTTCAAAAGGGCACATCTTCTACTTAGTAAATGCTAGGTGTAGGACATAAAGACAGTTTTGGTTTTTTTTTTTTTTTTTTTTT
>NW_016826925.1:236452-241082 GCF_001698545.2 Rhinopithecus bieti | reverse complement strand
TTTTTTTTTTTTTTTTTTTTGAAACGGAGTCTTAGTGGCGGGATCGCGGCTCACAGCAAGCTCCGCTCCTGGGTTCACGTCATTCTCTTGCCTCAGCCTCCCTAGTAGCTGGGACTACAGGTCCCCACCATTACGCCCGGCTAATATTTTTTGTATTTTTAGTAGAGACGGGGTTTCATCGTGTTAACCAGAATGGTCCTGATCTCCTGACCTCGTGATCTGCCCGCCTCAGTCTCCCAAAGTGCTGGGATTACAGGCGTGAGCCACCGTGCCCGGCCAGTTTTTTGTTTCTTTTCTTTTCTTTTTTTTTTTTTTTTGAGATGGATTCTCGCTCTGTCACCCGGATTGGAGTGCAGTCGTACGATCTCAGCTCACTGCAACTGCCGCCTCCCGGGTTCTAGCTATTCTGCTGTCTCAGTCTCCCAAGTACCTGGGAGTACAGGCACCTGCCACCATGCCCAGCTAATTTTTGTATTTTTAGTAGAGACAGGTTTTCACCATGTTGGCCACGCTGGTCCAGAACTCCTGACCTCAGGTGATCCACCCATCTTGGCCTCCCAAAGTGCTGGGATTACAGGTGTGAACAATCGCACCCAGGCTAAAAGACAGTTCTACCACATGACTAACAAGTTTTAGCATGTGGCCCATTTTGTAAACTTCTATCTCACTCACCATCTGAGGTGTGTGTGGGTGTGTGCGTGAAGGGGACGGTGGGGAGCGTGTCTGTGTATGTGCACGTATGTGAACAGGATCTCAGTTTTTACTATGGGTAATGAATACTGGTTTGGGAATGCAAGATGGTGGCAAGGGTTCTGTGATAAATTCTACATTTCCATCAACAGGCCGCAGAATGAAAACAGCTTTTAAATTGCATCCCAAATTCATCAAAATGAATGCTAAGGAAAGCCGATGGAAACCAAATTCTCACTCTCATTCTCTCTAGATGTTACAAACAGAAACCATAAAGTTAAGAGTTCAGGCCGGGCATTAAGAGTTCAGGCCGGGCCGGGCGCGGTGGCTCAGGCCTGTAATCCCAGCACTTTGAGAGGCTGAGATGGGCGGATCACCTGAGGTCAGGAGTTTGAGACCAGCCTGGCCAACATGGTGAAACCCCGTCTCTACCAAAAATACAAAAGAGCCAGATATGGTGTCCTGTGCTTGTAGTCCCAGCTACTCGGGAGGCTGAGGCAGGAGAACAGCTTGAACCCTAGAGGCAGAGATTGCAGTGAGCAGAGATTGCACCACTGCACTCCAGCCTGGGCCACAGAATGAGACTCTATCTCAAAAAACAAACAGAAAGTTAAGAGTTCTCACACATGGACTTGTGGATACACTCCCACCCCAGGGTGGAGAAAAGAGGCACACCCCAAAAAGTTATAGGAGTTTCACATAAGTATCAGTGGAATATGTAGCTGTAACACAACAGCCAGGCATAGTATTTTTAAAGTCTCTTAAAACTTTCATGCAGACGTCCTGCTCTCCACCACACCCAGTACTAGGTATACTTTCCGTGTGTGACACATACATTGGAGGCCTCTCCCCCTGTGCTTAATGACACACCTCAACAACACTCATCTATTTTCCTTTCATGAAACAGTTTTTTTTCCATCTTCATGACTTATAAAAACAAAGCGAACAAACAAACATAGTGAGTGAAGCATAGAAGCAAAGGGATCTAACATATAAAACAGGCAACAAGTTTACATTCAAGAAACTACTACTGTAATTTTGGGACAATATTGGAAAGTTTAGGAAATTCATACCAGGCACAGCATTAGGTATATAAACTTGTTGCATGGATGTGTCAGTTTTAATAGTCAAGTCATTTATGTATTTTTTTTTCATATTTTGGAAAAAATAAGTTGGAATATATCTTAATTTCAATATTCTGGCCAGGCGTGGTGGCTTGTGCTTGTAATCCCAGCCCCTTGGTAGGCAGAGGTGGGTGGATCACTTTAGCCCAGGAGTTCGAGAGCAGCCTGGGCAACATGGCAAAACCCTGTCTTTACAAAAAAATTAGCTGGGCTTGGTGGCTGTCACCTGTAGTCCCAGTTACTTGGCAGGCTGAGGTAGGAGGATAGCTTGAGCCCAGTAGGTGAGCTGTGATCTTGCCATTGCACTGCAGCCTGGGCGACAGAGCAAGACTGTCACAAAAGAAAATATAAAATTCAATATTCCAAGGGCTGTCTCCCTGATAGTATTTACTAGCTCTTTATTTGTGTAACTAAGTAATCAAAATTTTAAAATAAATAAAGAAAAGGTCAAAATACGTCGAATTACACATGGGGAAAGGAATGAATTTAAACGTCACACATGTTCAGTTCATAGCTTATAAAAACATACAAAGGAATAACTCACATGCTCTACAATTTTCTATCCTGAGGGTCTCTCTCTCACTCAAAACAGAAAAGGAAGGAGAGGGGAACAGGAGAAAAGTGGAGGGGTGGGGCAAAGGGATAAGGGGGGAAACAACAACCACCAAAAACCCAACTCAGCAGTTCCTAAACTTTTTGGCCTCAGGATCTGAGGATCCCAAAGAGCTCGGTGACACATGGGTTAGATCTATCAGTGCATTTGTCACATCAAAAATTGCAACTATGAAACTTTTAAGATATTTATTTGTTTAAAAATAAGAATAAGCCCACTACATGTTAACATAAGCTTTTTAATGAAAAATAACTATATTTTCAAAAAAAGTGTAGTGAGAAGAGTGGCATTGTTTACATTGCTACAAATCGCTTTAATATTTAACCTAGTACAAGAAAGCTGGGTTTTCATATCTGCTTCTGCATTCAATCTTTTGCAATGCCAGTTTTGGTTTCAGTGTATGAAGAACATCTGGCCTCCTACAGATAAACTGTTGCAAAAGAAGAGAAATATTTTAAGAGGCTTTCTAGATACTTACATATATTCTTCAATACTACACCAAAACTCCAGAAGTGGTAGTTTCTCAAAGGTTGGTTGCAATGTAGAGTCTGATACAATATCAATGACTTTTTCAAAATCTATTGGTCTGTCTTGCACTTAGAATGGGCCTTTTACCCATGCTTGATTTTGTAACATCATGCATTAGTCATTTGGAAAAATATTGTTTCATTAAGTTATGCGGGTCTTCCAAATGCTGACACACTTCATTATACAAACTAACAAATCATTTTCATTAATTATACTGTCGATTTCATTAGAAAAGCCTAAGTATTGATCGGATAAAATGGTGACTAATGCAAGTTCTCAAAATTTTGAATTTTGCTTGAAAGTTCTAATTTTAGCACTGGCAACAAATACTCTCAGTTGTTTCCCTTGCAGTGATAGGCACACTTGGTTCATTTTTTAAAAAAATAAAGTATCTGTTAGATACTTGGGTCTGAATAATCAGTTAATTTAATCTTTCAAAGTAAAAATGGTTGTCTTTTTTTTTTTTTGAGACGGAGTCTTGCTCTGTCGCCCAGGCTGGAGTGCAGTGGTGCAATCTTGGCTCACTGCAAGCTCCACCTCCCAGGTTTAGGCCATTCTCCTGCCTCAGCCTCCTGAGTAGCTGGGACTACAGGCGCCTGCCACCACGCCCGGTTAATTTTTTGTATTTTTAGTGGAGACGGGGTTTCACCGTGTTGGCCAGGATGGTCTCGATCTCCTGACCTCGTGATCCACCCACCTCTGCCTCCCAAAAGGCTAGGATTACAGGCGTGAGCGACCGCGCCCAGCCTGGTTTTCTATTTCTTAAAAGGCAGCTAGTTTAGCTTACAACTCAAACAGCTGCACAAGTACTTTCCCTCAAGACAATCATCACATATCCATATGCAGCAGAAATACTTTATGGGTACGTCTCATCTCATCACACACAGTATTAAAAAAGATGCATACCTAAGAATTGAGATTTAATAAAATTATTTTTTCCTGCTTCATCAAGTACATTTGTAAATGAAACGTATAAGATTTTTTTCTAAAGGTGATGGTATGGGGCTGAGGAACACAATGGCTATTAGTACAGGTGGGGCCACTATCTTGATTCAACAGCTTTACCCACTACTGCTTTTGCATCATCAGTGCAAATGTTAACACAGTGAAAAAGCAAACAACAATTTAGTTTTATCATGAAAGTAATTTTAACTCCCATGGGCCCATGCGCCACACTTTTTGAAAACTGGTGCTTTATTCAGTAATATTTATGAAGGAGCCATCTAATTTTAGAGACAGCAAACCTATGAAGTATGCAGGTTTTAACAAGAATCTTCAAACTGAAAATAAAATTAACAAAATTACATATCTAGGTTTTAACCTGAGTTCTGTACTTTTGAACTGTGAAATGAAAAAACATCTCTTTAATATCAATTCAGGCGAGACAAAAATCTACAGCTTATCTACTTCAAAGCACATTTTGCTCAATCAGGTTCATGTCTAAAAGGCATGACTTTATCATGACAATCATGACATAACATGTACAGTATTGTTTAGAAACTTATTTTTTTTTTTTGGAGATGGAGTCTCACTCTGTCCCCCAGGCTGGAGTGCAGTGGTGCAATCTTGGCTCACTGCAACCTCCCATTCCTGGGTTCAAGCAATTCTCCTGCCTCAGCCTCCCAAGTAGCTGGGATTACAGGTGCCTGCCACCACACCCGGCTAATTCTTTTTT
>NW_016826925.1:232397-234966 GCF_001698545.2 Rhinopithecus bieti | reverse complement strand
CGGGTTAGCCAGGATGGTCTCGATCTCCTGACCTCGTGATCCGCCCGTCTCGGCCTCCCAAAGTGCTGGGATTACAGGCCTGAGCCACCGCGCCCGGCATTGAAACGAATTTCTAAATTCTGTACCTTTAGAAAATAAATTCATTTGAGAGAAAAGAAGTGGAGTGGAAAGTATAAAGAACTCTCAATGTATCAAGTTTTTCCTCAAACTTGCCACACATACCCTCCCCCAAAAAGAAAGAAAAATATCTCACTGTCAAGAGTCAAAACATCACTGCTTTAGCTTTCCAAACTTTAAACAACTACTTTTTGACCTCACAAGGAATAACAAAACCTTCAAAAGAAAGAACCGCTTTAGCATTTCCTGCCAGCCTGCCCTAGTCTAAGATTAACCTTGTCAGTTTTTAGGAAGACATATAAAATCCCCTTTAAATGACTAATTCAGATGAAGTAGTAACATGAAGCCATAACTTTTAAGACGCTGGCTTCTACTTGTTACCAGATGTTGCCATCACTTCAAAGTGTTAAATACATCCATGAAGAATTTCTGATATATTTGCGTGTGAAATATTTTCTGACTTCCACTGTTATTGTGGAGTCACATTCATGGAGAAAAATTGTTGACCTGCTGTTTAATAAAACGACCTTAAGATTCCATTGTTCACTTTGAGAGCCACTCTATGTCACTATAATTCTTCCATGTAATTCCTGCAAGCACATATATACACTTTCAAAACACAATACAAATTAATTCCATTTCATTGGAAGTTTGCCATGAATGGCCTGCTTTATACTTCTTTTGAATTTGGGGTGGGAGGGAAACTTTCACAAATAGTTCAGTTGAAAAATCCAAATTTTGCATGTGTATACTTTTGGTATTTCTTTTCAGACAAGTAGACTGTCCTAAGCTTTACATAATATAGGTTAGAGTTCCTTTGCCAGGTGTAATTCATCTATTCCACTATGCTTTCTGTTTCTAACCACCACTATTCTCTGATTAATTTCTTTGGCTATGTTGCCATCAAGGTTTTATTCTCTTTCTTTCCTTCTTTCCTTCTTTCCTTCTTTCCTTCTTTCTTTCTTTCTTTCTTTTTTTGACAGAGTCTCCCTCTGTCACCCAGGCTGAGTGCCGTGGTGCAATCACAGCTTACTGCAGCCTCAACCTCCCCCAGGCTCAGGTGATCCTATCACCTCGGCCTCCTGAATACCTGGGACCACAGGTGCATACCACCACGCTCGGCTAATCTTTTTGTGTTTTTAGTAGAGACTGGCTTTTGCCATGTTGGACAGGCTGATCTCAAACTCCTGTCCTCAAGTGATCCTCCCGTGTAGGCTTCCTAAAGTGTTGGGATTCAGGCATGAGCCACCGCGCTTGGCCCATTAGCTTAATTTTCAAAAAAATATTTAAATCTCCAGAGAGAGTTTAATTCAGCAACAATGGTTGCTATTTTCTACACATAATGGTCATTGTTAAGTCTGGCCAAACACAGAATCCTGAACACAATGTAGATTTATCCTTAAGATTGGCTGCAAAAATACCATGGTCTCATAAAGTATTAATAGTTATATGCCCTTACCATTCCAATGTTTGGGAGCTCCACTACAAACTTTGTTTATTTTATTTCTACTGAGATGCCTCAATTGTATGACTTTGAGGAGGAAATTGAATCCATAAACATAACACTATGCTGGCTCAGATTACTACAGACTGGATTGCAACTGACCAATCTTGCTTGTTTGGTGTTTTATTTGGCAATCTGTTACCTGGTACAGCTAAAGTCTCATCATAATGAATTCTGCAAAAGCTTTTGTGGTCTTCACTTCCTAAAATCATACTGTTAGCAAAAGTCACCTATGCATGAGTAACCAACCTCTTCCCTCTCCCAGCTTATTACCTCAGAAATTGGCTAAAGCAATTAGCAGAGTTATTTTGATGAGGCAGACTGTCCTGACTCACTAGCTGAGAATTCACTGCTCGAGAGAATGAGTTTTTAAAAGTCTTTCATTAGACAAAATAAAATTTAAAATACAGATAAATTAGATGTGAAGAAACAAATCTGGATATGTGTTTACAATGAGTACCATTATATTGCATCTTCTTTAAATCACACTTTCTAAATTATAGTTTTGCATTACCTAAGCAGGGTTAGGAGTAAGTGGGAAGTAACATATCACTAATATGAGTGATGATAAACTTCACTGTAATGATAATGCTATGAGCCAGATGCTATAACTTAGGGAAGTTTTCATTATAGAAGTAGTTCTGGCCGGGCGCAGTGGTTCACGCCTGTAATCCCAGCACTTTGGGAGGCCGAGGCGGGTGGATCACAAGGTCAGGAGATGGAGATCATCCTGGTTAACACGGTGAAACCCTGTCTCTACTAAAAATACACACACACACACACACACACAAAAATTTGCTGCGCGTGGTGGCGGGCGCCTGTAGTCCCAGCTACTCAGGAGGCTGAGGCAGGAGAATGGCGTGAACCCAGGAGGCGGAGCTTGCAGTGAGCTTAGATCGCGCCACTGCACTCCAGCCTGGGCCACACAGTGAGACTCTGTCTCAAAAA
>NW_016826925.1:225740-229460 GCF_001698545.2 Rhinopithecus bieti | reverse complement strand
TTTTTTTTTTTTTTTTTTTTTTTTTTTTTTTTTTTTTTTTTTTTTTTTTTTTTTTTTGTGCAGTGGCACGATCTCTGCTCTCTGCAAGCTCTGCCTCCCGGGTTCATGCCATTCTCCTGCCTCAGCCTCCCGAGTAGCTGGGACTACAGGTGCCCGCCACTAAGCCCGGCTAATTTTTTGTACTTTTAGTAGAGACGGGGTTTCACCATGTTAGCCAGGATGGTCTCGATTCCTGATCTCATGATCCGCCCGCCTCAGCCTCCCAAAGTGCTGGGATTACAGGTGTGAACCACCGCGCCCGGTCTTATTTTTTCAAAACTTTTTTGACACAACTTCTGACACAATATTCTTAGCATATATAGTCAGTGCATGACTCCACTAGAGTGTTTGATCTGAGTGAAAGTTATTTTTTTCTGTTCAATACCAAAATAAAAAGGAGCTGTCATAAAGGAAAATTTCAGGGCTGAAACACATCAATGTGTGATGATTTAGGTATCTTTTATTAGAAGTATTTTTTACTTGTTCAAGTGACACTTCTCCCAAATATTCACACGGATACTCCTTGATTTCCTTCATATCTTGCCTGAAATATCTCCCTCTCAGTAGTGCCTTCTGTGACCACATATTTTGAAATGGCAATACCCTTCTTCCCACTTCCTATTCCATTAGTCTTACTTTTTCTCCATAACACATTAGCATCTAATATATAAAATCATTGTTTATTTTCTGTCTCTCCCCTAGTAGGATGTAAGCTTCATAAGGATGGTGATTTTTTCTGTTTCATTGACAGCTATAATCCCCAGTGCCTAGAATATTATCTGACATATAAAAGGTGCTCAGTAAGTACCTGAATAAGTGAATGAATAGATTAATGAAATGGACATTTTTTTCTAGGCAAGGAGTAATATAGGGAGGAAAGACTGACTGAGAATGATAAAATCCAGTTTAGAAGAAATCAAGAGTGGGCTGGGCATGGTGGTTTACTCCTGTAATCCCACACTTTTAGAGGCCAAGGCGGGAGGATCACTTTAGGTCAGGAGTTCGAGACCAGCCTGGCCAACATGGCAAAACTCCATCTGTACAAAAAATACAAAAATTATCCAGACGTGGTGGCACACACCTGTAATCCCAGCTACTCGGGGGGCTGAGGCACGAGAACTGCTTGAGCCCGGGAGGCAGAGGTTGCAGTGAGCCAAGATCATAGAACTACTCTCCAGCCTGGGCAACAGAGCGAGATTCCATCTCAATCAAAAAAAAAAAAATCAGGAGTGATAAACCCTACAGTGTATATTCAATATACTGGAATTAGAGTTTTCAAAAACTTTTGTATATATTACATACAATATAGGAAACTCTTTACAATCAGTGTTTAGGACTGGAATTTTGTCAGCATATGACTACTCTGGGTTGAAGATGACCTAGAAAATTAGCTTACCACTGTAAAGCTATTGCTAATGCATTTCCATTAGCTAAGGAAGAGCTTGTCAGACTCAAAGCAAGTTGCTTTAGTTATAGGTGATACGGGTTTCAGAGAGTTCATGGTAACTTTATTGAGATAGCATTTGTCATTTTGCTAATCTCTGAAAGAAATTAAGTGTAGATACAAACTGATTCAGGGAAGAGGCACTGCTACTAAACAAAGTTGACCCTGGACGTGGAGTTTAAATATATAGTGAGAAGAATGATGGATCAGTTCCATTACTACAATCTGGGTCTCCAGTGATGGCGACCTGATCCTCCACCATTGTCCTGGACCACTCTAAGGTGAGGCAAGCCAAAATCTGACTTCAGTTGCCTCCTTTGCAAAAATCAGTAGGTGGATTAGACTCAGCTCTTCAAACGATGGCACACAGTTTTATTTATGTTAGTGTGCCAGACACATTGTTAATAATTAGCAAAGGCCTACTAAATATGTAAGAAGTTCTAAATAGGACTCCAGAAAGTTGCACCTTTTTTTTTGACTGAACGCCAGCCCACCTTTCTCAGCGAAGGCCTATCCTTTCCTAAAGGATCTGCAAGGTTCTGCCTGCCCATAAGAGTAAGGAGACTGGATCCAAAAATTTCTCTGTGGGTTGAATCCAGAAAATAATGACGGAGTAAAGTTCTATGAGTCATTAGCTGTTTTCACCTGGTGAATCTGGGGTCAAGGGTGCTTAAAAGAATAATCTGAAATTGCAGGCAATTATTTTATTCATTTTTTTGAGACAGGATCTCTCTCACCCACGCTGAAGTACAGTGGCATGATCACGGGATCAAGCAACCCTCCCACCTCAGCCTTCCGAGTAGCTGTGACTATAGGCGCATGCCACCATGCCTGGCTAATTTTGCTTTATTTTTAGTAGAGATGAGGTCTTGCTGTGTTGCCCAGGCTGGTGTCAAACTCCTGAGCTCAAGCGATTCTCCTGCCTCGGCCTCCCAAAGTGCTGGGATTACAGGCATGAGCCATCATTTCTGGCCTGGTCATTCTTTTAATCATCTTTTCACATTCCTTCATTCTCATATTCACCCCAAAAGGTCAAAAGATAAAGACTCCCTCAAACTTACTGTCAAAATCCCTAAACGTAAAACACTAATGTCTTCTAAAAAATATCAACTGTTAGAGGCTAATTTACTTATCATTATGGCCCTTTATGAGTTTTGAATTGTGTTCTATGTGGATATATTTCATACTTGAATAGTAAATTTAAAAGTAAATATATTAACTGTGCTCAATAATGCTTTTGGGTTGATTGAAACCATTGCATTTCAAAGCATTTATCATGTACTTCTGCACTCCTTAATACTGTTTGCTTTTGCTCCTTAGTGTTCAAAAAATGTGATTAAACAAAAATGTCTATTGTTTTTTGCTAAATGTCTATTATACAATAAGTTTTAGAAAAGATGATTATACAGCATTTACAGGCTTTCTATTATTCCAGTATAAATACTCCTAAGGAAAATGTTATTGAGAACAAGTCGATGATAAGCCAATAAGCATCAGGAAACAAGAAAAAAATAGCTAAACTTAGATGGAAAAATCAGTACTGCTCAATCAAAGCAAGGATTTATATTAAGAGCACAGTAGTAATAAATGAGATGTTATCTTGTCAGCACCACCTCTAACTCATTAGCTGACTCATGGGTAGACACTTAATGTTTGCATGTCCCATTATTTATGATAGCCATAATGTAGAAACAACCCCAAATGTCCATCGATGGACAAATGGATAAACAAAATATGGTATACAATGAAATATTATCCAGCCATAAAAAGGAATAGAGTACTGATACTTGCTACAAGGTATGTGAACCTTGAAAATCTTATGCTAAGTGAAAGAAACTAGTCACAAAATACCACCTATTATATGACTCCATTTATATGTAATATCCAGAACAGGGAATTCAATGGAGACAGGAAATAGTTTAGTGGTTGCTTAGGGTTGCAGGAGTAGAGTGCTGTGGAAGGTGTTAGCTAAAGTGTACGGGGTTTCTTTCTGAGGTGATGAAAATGTTTGCAAATTGGTGATGGTTGCATGTATCTGTGAATATACTAAAATCTATAAAAATAGATGGTATGATATTATATCTCAATAAAGCAGGCATAAAAATCACAATATTAATAGGTCCCAATTTCCTCTTTGACTCTACAGTTTAGCAGTTCTCACAATGAAAACTCTACCAATAACATTCACTCATAATCATTCACTGAAAATAGCTAAAACCTAAAGAAAAAAAAAAAAC
>NW_016826925.1:220254-223958 GCF_001698545.2 Rhinopithecus bieti | reverse complement strand
GGCCAGGCTGGTCAGAAACTCCTGACCTCAAGTGATCTGCCTGCCACAGCCTCCCAAAGTGCTGAAATTACAGGTGTGAGCCACCATGCCCAGTCGCTAGTTTGCTTTTTATCTGAGCGTCAACTAAAGCTGGAACACCTTGTTTGAGGATAAAATACTGAATGCATGGGTTGGCTTATATTTTAAACATGTAAATCTATCAATATTACTTTTCTGTTAGTTATACTTAATGATAATTTGGCTCTATTTGCTTTTTGATTACCACAGGACAAAATATAAAATTGTAATTATTCATACCCACTTGTAAAAATGATTCAACTGTAGCTTTACAATGGAGACCCACAAACTGCTCAAAATATTTTCTCTATGTGTCAATAGCCTTCATCATTTCCTGGTTTTGCTTTTGAAAATTTCCACTAGATAAAATAATGGGCATCATAAATACGTTTTAGATTCACCCATTTTTAAAGGCTACATGTCATCATGAAAACATATTGGTTTACTTTATAACCCTTTGCCATTCTCAGCATTTTAAGTTTTCAATAATATATTTTCTCTTTGCCCCTACTTTTTTTTTCCTCCTCCACAAGTCAGGTATCAACACTACTTATTACCTTTCATTCTGATTTAAGCTATATTCGTTAGTGGCCTTGAGTTTATAATGGTGTCTGTAATTTACTGAGCCATGTTTCCAATTTTCCTTTGAAGGTGAGTTCTTTTCCTCTTTTTCTTCCTTCCTTCCTTCCTTCCTTCCTTCCTTCCTTCCTTCCTTTTCTTTTCTTTTCTTTTCTTTTTTTCTTCTTCTTCTTTTTTTTTCTTCCCCAGAGTCTTGCTCTGTCACCCAGGCTGCAGTGAAGTGGCATGATCTTGGCTCACTGCAGCTTCCACCTCCCAGGCTTGAGGGATTCTTGTGCCTCAGCCTCCCAAGTAGCTGGGAACATAGGCATGGGCCACCACCCCTGGCTAATTTTTGTATATTTAGTAGAGACAGGGTTTTGCTATGTTGGCCAGGCTGGTTTCGAACTCCTGAGCTGACGTGATTTGCCCGTCTTGGCCTCCCAAAGTGTTGGGATTACAGGCGTGAGCCACTGTGCCCGGCCTTGGCTAGTTCGTCACATATCCTCACAAAAGAATAAATTAAATGGCTGGGTGTGGTGGCTCAGGCCTGTAATCCCAACACTTTGGGAGACCAAGGTGGGTGATCACGAGGTCAGGAGATTGAGACAATGCTGGCTAACATGGTGAAACCGTGTCTCTACTAAAAATACAAAAAATTAGCAGAGCATGGTGGTGGGCACCTGTAGTCCCAGCTACTCGGGAGGCTGAGGCAGGAGAATCGTGTGAACCTGGGAGTCGGAGGTTGCAATGAGCTGAGATCGCGCCACTGCACTCCAGACTGGACAACAGAGCGAGACTCCGTTTCAAAAAAGAAAGAATAAATTAAATGATAAACAGGTTTCTGAACTAAGTGAAGAAGTTTCTTCAACCTGAAACATGGTTAGAATCCTTCACATTCACAATGGAAAACAGTAAAAAGGAGTGTTTTCCCAACACCATTAAAGAAAACACAAAAACCCCCACTAATTTCTAAAATCTTGCCAGACTGGGCAAGATGGGGAAATCCCATCTCTACTAAAAAACAAACTGCAAAAATAGGTTAACCAGGCATGGTAGTACATGCCTGTAATTCCAGCTACTCGGGAGGCTGAGGCACAAGGATCGCTTGAGCCCCAGGAAGTCAAGGTTGCAGTGAGCTGAGATCGCACAGTTGCACTCCAGCCTGGGTGACAAAGCAAGACTCTGTCAAAAAAAAAAAAAAGGGAAGGTGCTCAAATTAGAGAAAAGAGGTAGATATAGATACCTGACAAAATCATCTAAGGCAACATTAATCAACTTGTAATTGAAAATACTTATTGAGCACCTAATATATGCTAGTTGCTTTATAAGTGTTTTCATATAATTGTAAGAACAAAGTGAAAAGTGAGTGGATTATCTTCATTTTCTACATGGGGAAATTGAGGTTCAGAAGAGTTAAGAAACCTCCTCAATGCCACAGAGATATAAAATGGGAGAGCTGGCCCGGGTGTGGTGGCTCATGCCTATAATCTCAGCACTTTGGGAGGCCGAAGCAGGTGGATCACGAGGTCAGGAGTTCAATACCAGCCTGGCCAAGATGGTGAAACCTCATCTCTACTAAAAATACAAAAATTAGCATGGTTGCAGGAGCCTGTAATCCCAGCTACTCATGAGGCTGAGGTAAAAGAATCACTTGAACCTGGGGGACGGAGGTTGCAGTGAGCCGTGATTGTGCCACTGCACTCCAGCCTGGGCGACAGAGTGAGGCTCTGTCTCAAAAAAAATAAATAATAAATAAATAAATAAATAAATAAATAAATAAATAAATAAATGTGAGAGCTATTGGAACTCATACTTTATGCTAAAATCCATTCCGACTATGCAACATAGCATGTACATGATCCCCCTGAAAAGAAAAGAAAGGTAGTGAGAAAGTATTGTTGGGTCAGAGGAACCTTCCAAGCCACTTCTGGGTCATAATGGAATTACCAGACCAACAAAGTCCTTGGTGAGTGAGGCTAGTGAACTGGAGGAAAGAGAAAAACACCAGGGAAGGGTCTGTGAAATGGCATGGGTTAAGTTTCAGGAGGGATATGTAATGGACAATGAGCCATTTAAATACACAAAATATTTGTGAATTCAAGTGCTTGTAATGTAAGGAATCTCCATATACTGAAAACAGGCACAAATTAAGTGTCGGAATCAGAATTTTTACTACTATTGGACCTATGTTTAGTTATATTATTTAAGCAACCTGAATGAAATGTAAAACTCTTAAACTAACTGTAGTTTATTGAGTAATATCAAAGTACCTTAAGAAACTAATAGCCTGAGATAAAAGGGCATATCAGCAAATAGTCATTTAGCCAACAACAGGATTAAATGTTTCTTTAGGATACTGAATGCTCATGGGCACAAATAAGCTTTGTATACTTGAACTGAGTTTTATAATAATATGAAACATGAAGGCTTCTTAAAACAAATGTGTCTCCCTTCCCCATTAACAGTTCCGTTTCAAAAAACAGAACTTCCTATGATTGTACACGGCACAGGATTCTACCTCATCCTGCTTTGCACCTGCTAACTAGATCAGAGAAAACCAAAATACTTCCAAGACATATACTTTACCTAAACAAGTTCCAGTTTAAAGTCACATATGATACAATACACTATATAAAGAATTGCCTTTTCTTTTCTTTCTTTTTTGAAACAGAGTCTTGCTCTGTTGTCCAGGCTGGAGTGCAGTGGTGCAATCTTGGCTCACTGCAACCTCCACCTCCTGGGTTCAAGTGATTCTCCTGCCTCAGCCTCCCGAGTAGCTGGGATTACAGGCGTGTGCCAACATGCTCAGCTAATTCTTTTGTATTTTTAGTACAAACGGAGTTTTGCCATGTTGGCCAGGCTGGTCTCGAACTCCTGACCTCAAGTGATCTGCCTGCCTTGGCCTCCCAACGTGTTGAGATTACAGAACTGAGCCACCACACCTAGCCTTCTTTTTTTAAATGCCACTGAAATCAAGGCTATCTTTTCGTTTAAGCCAATATTTAAATTTCAGAGACAGGCCGGGCGCGGTGGCTCAAGCCTGTAATCCCAGCACTTTGGGAGGCCGAGACGGGAGGATCACGAGG
>NW_016826925.1:208671-219490 GCF_001698545.2 Rhinopithecus bieti | reverse complement strand
ATGAAACTGTTTTTGTTGTAAAATACAATGACCTAGAAATGCTTCAATTTTTGTTTTGTTCCATTTTGATTTAGTGGGGAGTGTGAATGTTAAACAATGAACACAGCCAGGAGAGCCCCAGGAGGAAGCTGATCATCTTGGAAGATTATTGCACTTCATCCTAAAGGGTGTCCTCCAAAAGTTTTTATAATAATAAAAAATTTGATGCAACACAAATATTTTAGGTATTATTTATATAGATTGTGATGCATCATAGAAAATCATGGAGTAATACTTTTTTCAAAGAATATTTAAATAGTGGGAAATGCTCACAATAAAATGATAAGGAAAGCACCATGTGGAAAATCCATACGTGTTGTATCATTTCAATTTTGTTTGTGTACATATATTCACATGTAGATACTGAAATAACACAAGGAATATGACAAGAAAGCTCCTGTGTCTTTTTGTTTTTACCGTGAATGTCCAGTGTCTAGGTGGAAAGGGGACAATCTTTTTTTTCTTTTTTTCTTTTGAGGCGGGGTCTCACTCAGTCGCCCAGGCTTGGAGTGCAATGGCGCGATTTCGGCTTACTGTAACCTCCGCCTCCCAGGCTCAAGCAATCCTCCCACCTCAGCCTCTCGGGTAGCTGGGACTACAAGCCCATGCCACCGTGCTTGGCTAATTTTTTGTATTTTAGTAGACGGGGTTTCACCACTTTGGCTAGGCTGGTCTCCTGGCCTGAAGTGATCCACCCACCTCGGCCTCCCAAAGTGTTGGGATGACAGCTGTGAGCCACCGTGCCAGGCCATTTTCTGTGTTATTCATGGCATGCTACTTAAATGTATAGATTCTCTCTTCCACTATGCAGTTTCCCATACCTGCATGTTGTCCTCCTTTAGACTGCAATTATGAGGAGGAAAAATTTGATTTTTTATGAGGTTTTTTTTACATGAAACCTCCCATTTTGGGCAATCACAAAACTAAAAATGAGGTATGGTAAGCCAATGGACTCTGTAACAATTACCATTGAAAACCAAAATTCTACTCAGTAGCTAGTTAAAAAGGGGAAAAACATCACCCAATTAATGGCTTTAACGGGGCACTTTGCACAATATTTGAGGTAAGAAATAGAAGAAAGTATCACATGGGCTGAGCGCGGTAGCTCATGCCTGTAATCCTAGCACTTCGGGAGGCCAAGGCGGACAGATCACAAGGTCAGGAGTTCTAGACCAGCCTGACCAACATGCTGAAAGCTTGTTTCTACTAAAAATATGAAAGTTAGCCGGGCGTGGTGGTACGCGCCTGTAATCCCAGGTACTTAGGAGACTGAGGCACGAGAATCACTTGAACCCGGGAGGCAGAGGTTGCAGTAAGCCAAGATCACGACATTGCATTCCAGCCTGGGCGACAGAGCGAGACTCCATCTCAAAATAATAATAATAATAATAAGAAGAAGAAGAAGAAGAAGAAGAAGAAGAAGAAGAAGAAGAAGAAAAAGAAGAAGAAGAAAGTATCACATGTATGTTTTTATTCTATTGTTATCAACCTATTCTCTTATTTTCATTATAATATGTCTGGCTTTATTTTCCTTTGCTTGTAAAATTGGATGGCTGGAGAACTTTTATAGACAAAGAAAAATGTGGCAAGACTTACGTGATGAGAACCCTGCCATTTCTATAAACTCTTGTTAAAGCTTTAGTGTTTCTGTGATATACTGCTTCAGTACTTTGAACTTATATAGCACCTGTCTACTTAAAAGTCGAAGCTTCACATTTCTCACTTATCCTTTCACCATGCCTGTGAAATACATAGATTGGAATCACATGGCTTAAAAATAAAGTGAAACCCAGATATGACCACAGAAAATTTCAATGATTTACTTAAGATAATCTATCTGTCCAGACTGCAAAGGACTAAAAGACCCTAAATTCTATGCTCAATGCTTTTCCAATAAACAACACTACCATCCTTATTATCATATAAATTTCTAAACTTTTAAGAAAATGTAAGGTTTCTCATATTATAAAATCAGTAGGCTTAATGCACCAAAAATCGCTGTCAAGGAATTATATAAATGGCACCTGTTTATTTTAAAGAACTAACATTAGTCATGGAATAACCCACTGATGATCAGTTTCCTGAATAGTCATCAATTTGCCAACAAAGTATTTAGCTTGGATCAATGCAATTGCATCAAAGTTTGAAAAGTCAACTGATAACTGAAATAAGCCAGATTATGAATATTTGAAAAAATAAAACCCAGCAAACCAAAAAGCTTGAGCAATCCTCTCTTTTTATAAACAAAAGCATGAATGGTGTCTGGCACATGTATGTATTCAATTAGTTATCAGTATAATAATTTTAAATGACTTTCTGAAGGTCAAATTATGAGTCAATGGCAGAGCCCTATCTAGAATCTAGTTCCTCTGAGGGCAAGTTCAACGAAATTAGTATTTTCATTTTCATATACTAACAATGCTTCTTCATCCCTAAAACAGTTTATACTTACTAATATTTATCTTTCAAGTGTCAAGACTAAGGCAAAATTTGGTATTACTACATTTATCATGAATCTTTTGAAATTGTCTCACCTGCATAACTAAAATAAATTGGCCCAAGTATGATCAGATCTTCTCGTAAGACTGACATTTCACGATTAGACTGTTTCCATAACTTTAACCAAAGCACTCTCATAACTAAAATCAGCTAGTCATGACCACTGGTATATAAAAGAGCTTCCAACATTGTAATGTATCAAAAAAGCTTTGAAACCTCCAACACACTGAATATACATTACGTGGTATATCACTGTCTAGAATAATAGACTCAAAACATGACCCAGCTGACTTCTTCTAAATGAGTTGTATTATTTTCACAGATCAAAATTTTGCCTTCTGGATCACTCTTCACCAAAAGAAAATTGTCATATGACCAAAGACAACATAATTCTAAAACAGATACCCCATGTTGTCATGTATTGAGAGATATTCATTTTCAAATTTTATTTTATACCAGCTACTTTTGGAATCTGTACCAAACAGCAAAAAAGAAACAAACAGTTCGGCTTATACATTCCACATAGATTATGCTAGATCAAACACAATAGCAAACTCATGAATTTATCATATTTGCTAAGAACACTGTAAGTACATTTCATGAAAGTCCAAGTAGAAATAATGCCTAAAACATAATATGGGATAATGGCAAATGGACTTTCTTCTTGTACCCTCTCAGTGTCACCAAAAAGAACCACTTTGGTGCTCAAGCACCATGGCCAAGTTGCCCTTTTCTTTTCAGTAACAGGTTTCTGTTCGCCCGGGAGAAAAATCTCAGTGGGTTTCTGATAGTGCCCTGGATACTGACATTCTGCCAGTATAAATAGTCACAGTCAAAGTCTAATGTGCGTGTAACCACTTGTAGAAGAGGCTTAATCTCACCCAAATTATTACTCACTGGTTACAATTAATCCTTCTACCCAAAATGCAATAAGCCTAGTCATTTTTATCAATTGAATCTAAATGGTTACATCAGACTAGAGACTTTGGACTTCAATGTTGATCGTCTGTATTAAGTCAAGGCAAAGCATCATTTACTTATTAATAGTTCCCCACCTCAGGTAAAGTAAGGGGTTGCTATCTGCTAGATCTAACAGTAAAAATTAAGAATTTTACTTCCAGCCCCCTAATTTCAATAAGAATTTGAAATGGAAAGGAAATGGAGTGCTGCAGTCATTCAGAGGCTGCTGCAGGAGACAAAGGGTTTTGGCAAAAGAATACAAAGAATACAAAGAATACAAAGTTCAGAATCTTTCTTAAGAGTTATCGTTCTGCCTCTGAGTTGTTCCAAGGCTGAATACGCATCAATCCAGGTCCGTTATTTCCTTCCCTTCTCTTCTGTCCTTTTCGCTGGTCCTTTCCTTTCTTCCTTGTCCTCCCTCTTCCTTTCCCTCCCTTCCCTCTCCTCTCGCTCCCTCCTTCTTGTCCTTTCCTTCTCTAGTCAAGCAAAGCTTTTTAAACTCTTGACCTCGAGAGGCGTCTCTCTTCTATATCTCTTAATCATATATTTATTGTGCTGACAATAGCGCCAAAGGATTTGCCGTATTTCTTTTTTTTTTTTACGTGTTTCCTCCAGTCTTAGCTCAACCTTTTAACTTTGGGGTTCTCCATTGGCGGGTTTGAATGTACAGGTTCAATAGTGGGAAATTGGCGTCTCTCAGTGTCTCTCTTTCATGTTAGGTATTCTACCAAACCACTGATCAGGCAAAATCCATATCTCTAACTCGATGTGATTCAAATTTATCTATCCGTCACTCGAGTTTTTTGTTGTTGCGATGATTTTCTAATCTTAATTATATTTCAAAACCACAAATAGCCCTGGTTATATTTTTATTTCAAGATGTGTTTTATCGTACCTACTCTTTAGATGTAGATGTCCTAAATAATATGTTGAACATGTGGTTCAATTAACAATATTTAGTAGGCCTGGTTTCCGAGACCCAGGAAGATTTGTAACAGTATCTCTTATCTTTTTATTACACCATTCCTGTGTGGATATGTAGTCTTCAAATTTATTGCATTTCGAGGTGTGTACATAAATGGGGGCATGGTGAGTAAGTATGGATTTCCGCTTAGAAAACAATAGCTTTAAGATTCCTCCTTTTAGATTCCAGGAAATAACTCATTGGAGATTGGAAGAACAGAGGAATATACAGTGTCCCAACTCACATATTATGTTTCAATCCTTGTTTATTGTTTAAAAACAGCTCTTCCTCTGTTAAAACAGCTCCTGTTTTGTTTTGGATAAAAGCTGAGCACCAAATTCCTTTCTGGTCCCCTCATCCAAAATCCTAGTAGAATTCCTTGATTAGAAGCTAGTTCACACTTCTCCCCACATTTTTTTTCAAACGTAGAGGTGGTTTTTGGAATATGGGCCTCAACCATTACATTCCAGCTTTAACGTAAAAAGACGTCATGTGACCATCACATCAGAGACTTGGGGCACGTGATTCCAATTGGTATGTGTGGGGCTCCAGTCACTTTGCTGGAATTCACCATAAACTGCATCTCGAGGATCAAGTTTAGCCTCCCCAGTCCATTGTGACATCCAGCAAAGTGGAGTAAGTGCTGGCTCCTCAATAGTTTTTACTTTTCCCTACATTTTCTACCTACTGTTAGCCAGGCTCTCTTCCCTCCTCCCCATCCCTCTTAACAGGCCGGGCGCCCCCAGCATCCCGTCTGTCTGATGCTAAATGGTGAGGCTCTCCAACCCACTTAGTTCCAAGCTCAACCTTTTGCAAAAGCTCAACCTTCTGCACCAATGGGGATATCGTGCTGCTTAGGTGAAAGGCAAGGAGCATCACATAAGGCTAGAGTCAGATGCCATTAACCCCCACTCCACCTCCCGGGCTGGGATCGTCTTACGTCCCGGAGCCCGGCGGTCGGAACCGCCAGCACACTGGAGCAGCGACGGCGGCAGCAACTTTGGGACTGGCGAGAAGCCAGGGCGGGGGTGGTCGGCGTCCCCGGGCTTCTCATTAGAGCGCTTAAGTACTGCGGGTGGAGAAAAGTAAACACAGGCAAGTGCAGCTGTGCGGGGAAAGGCTGGGGGTGGGGGGCGCATATTACCTCCCTCCCG
The DNA here is from genome assembly GCF_001698545.2 of Rhinopithecus bieti. NCBI lineage: Eukaryota > Metazoa > Chordata > Mammalia > Primates > Cercopithecidae > Rhinopithecus > Rhinopithecus bieti. The sequence continues at coordinate 213,874 of NW_016826925.1, read as the reverse complement.
TCGCCCCTTCGGCTCTCCCTCTCCAAGAGTCGGAGAGGTCCGGGACTGCCGCCGCCCCGACCGCGCGCCTGGGGCCGCAGAGCCAAAGGAGCTGAAAAAAGGACAGGGGATGTGGGGACAGGGGAGAACGGAAAGGTACTGCCCTACTGGCCCAGAGATGTTCTCCTACTGAAAGGAAAAAAAAGTGCTTACTCATAGGGAGAGGAGGTGCGATCGCGACGCCCTCGCTAAGGACGAGGGAAGCAAGCCGAAGGCAGGCAATCCAAACCTCGTTCCTTCCTTCAGCCACGGCCCCCCCTCTCCAGAGCCCCAGGGTCGGCTTAAGCCAGCCAGGTCACCCGAGGCTGGCCTGTGGGGGCTGGAGGAGCAGCAGGCTGCTGGCTCCGGGATTTCCTGAGTCCGGGCGGGAGGGGAGGGGGTATGGCAGTAGCTGGAGAAGGACGACAGAGGGAAGTTGTGCGCTCCTTTTCCACTTCGGGGCCGCAGCCGCGGAGGGGAATCAGGGCAAGGGTTGGCGTCTAGCATTCCAGCCCACGACTGGCAACAAGTTAAGAGTAACTAGTAAGAAAGAACCACTTAATACAGTGAAGAGCAGAAAACGTGTTTGCGGCGGGTGCTGGTAGGGAAACTCCCCGTCACTCCCACACCCATTTCGGTTGCGACCGATCGCCCGGGCACCCGAGGGCTCCAACTGAAATTTCTCCGACCTCCCTCTCCCCCAACCCCCGCCCCGCGGTGCGAGGCACGTTCCTGCTGAGCTTAATCGAGATGCTCTCCCCAGGACCACTCCTGCCCACGCCCAGGAAACCCGCTCCCCTAGTGCCCGCCGGCGCCTACAAAGCACTTACGTAAAGTCGCAGAGTCCTAGGTCTGGCCCGACAGCCGCCGACCAACGCACTCAGACAACTTCTGCACCTCGGAATCTTTGCGGCTCTGGTTCTAAAGCCAGCGCTCCCTCCCCTCCTGCCAGCCCCCTCCGCCCCTCGGCCGCCGCCATTGGCTCGGGTGGTGCTAGCAGTCGGCCTGGGAACCAGGAAGGGGATTGGGCCACGAGCCTGTCACATCAACTGGGTGGGGATCCAGGAAAATAGGCACGGGGATGGGCACCCAGGAGGGATAGGGACTGCAACTCTGCAGCAGGGAGAGGAGAATGGTCCCCAGCGCCTGAGTCTCCCCTTCCTACTTGGGCTAAGAAGAAGTTAGAAGTCCAACGTGCCTGGCTCGGAGTACGTATTCACAAAATCTTATGGGATTAATACAAATATGAAAAAGTTGCGGACGAGAATTTGAATGCCACCTATATAAGTCTATGGGGGAGGGGTACAGTTTCTCCCAGAATCGTGAGAAAAATAACGGCATGTTGGGGAACATTCCTAATTACATCTGCAACAATCAGTCCAGGTGTCAAAGGGCGCAGAGGGAAACATCAGCAATCATTCCTTTCCTTAAGAAGTCAAAGGAGAAGAATATGGGCAGGGCAGGGCTCAAGCCTTTGGCCTCATGCCAAGTAAATTGTTAGCCCACATCACCTGTCTGGTATGTTTGTCCATGCGGAGAGGGGTGAGAGGAGATAGTTGGAAGTACCTTGGTTCTACTCTTTTGACCGGAAATGGGTATCAATTCTCATCAGTCTCCTTTCACCAGAGAAAACTTGAGGACATGTTACTGCTCCCCAGACTGCCATTTCTTCTCCTTCTCTGCCCAGGAGATGGCTTCTATGTCATAGCTGACCTCTTTCATTAATACACGTGGAGGTTATCTGCATTCCAAACCTATGGCTCATCGTAGATCCAAAATCAACTCAGAGAGCCAGAGTTTGAGGGATTCTGCAGGGTCAGGTCAAGAGACTGACTTGTGGGATAGCTGTAGAAGAAAAAGTCTAAGCCCTTTCCTGTTCCAGTTGTAACCATTTTGTTCAGGAAATGTGTGCTTGGAAAGTTCTGTCAACATTTAAAATTAGTTCAATTAAGTCACATTTCACATATACCAGGAAAAAATGCTGAAACGCTTTAAAATTGAATATTCTTGAAAAGGAACCCCTATTTCGTCTGCCATTATGAATTTCCTTAGAGAAATTAATCTGTAGTGAGTGCCAAGGCTTCTTAAAAGGGAAGAACTTGGGGAGTTCGTGTATTGCCTAAAGGCTAGACTAGCAGAGGATTTGGCAGTAGGAAAAAGCCTTGTTAAATATTAATTAATGATTAACGAACTGGAAGAACTTATGAAAGGCACAGGAAGGTGAAAAAGAAATGAGAGGGCAATCATGCTTTCACAAACATTGAATTTCTGTTATGGGAGATTTTCTACTGGTTCAGGTTTGGGTCAGGACAAAAATACTGATTTCAACATGTTGGCGTCGGATTGAACATGGAGTCAGTGTGTTGCCACACACATTTACAGTAAGCTTCCAAATGAGATTTCTAGCATTCAGTAATTGGCCCAAGGTTTGGTGTGACTTCTGGAATTCTTCACAAAAAATTTTTTGATACAGGAAACAGGCTCCTTCAGTTTTCTACCTTTTGTGGTGTCTGTCAGTCACCGCTGAAGAGCTTCCACGTGCTCTTAAACTTAAAATTACAGACTGAGCTATAGCATGAAGGGACTCTGTAAGCTAAATTTTCCAGTGCAGATATATTTATCTCAATTACGTTGTATTCAATTTTAGTTTATTTTTCAAATTCTAGAATTTAAAGTAAAGATATTAAGAATCCTATGTATATGCTATTTACGGTTCCTGTTTTTTATTCAAAAAAGCTTACATAGAGCCCAGTGGGGTAGCTCACGCCTGTAATCCAGCACTTTGGGAGGCTGTGCGGTGGGAGGATCGCATGAGACCAGGTGTTCAAGACCAGCCTGGACAACAGAGCAAGACCTCATCTCTACAAAAAATATTAATAAAAATTTTTAAAAAGCTTAATAGAATCTATACTTTGATAAAAGTGTTCATTCACCACTACCACTGAGGATGTCGGAATTCAGTCAAGAAATGTCATTTTAATTGAAATGCAATAGTCCATAGTTTCAAAGCTGCAGAGTACCTAGCTGATGGCATTAGTTCTCATTGCCTCAGTAACTTTCCAACAGATAAAACACTCCCTAAACACAGAAGCACCTATTTGGATGCTAGTTGAGATTCCTGTTTAACAAGCTCTACTATATAATCCAGGTAGAACTCCATCTTAATGAGTACTATTAAGATAGCCAGCCAGTTTGATGTAACTAAGCTACCTTTGTGTAGCCCAGAATCTAAAGGACCTTTTCAAAGTTTAGCATTTTGCTGGAAGAAAGGAGCCCAGGCTCAAAGCTCTTAAACAGCATTTCTTTATAATCTTTCACACAATCAGTTTACTTCACAGAGGATCATTCACAAGTAACCCAAAGTTGATTGCTTTCTTATCTATATCAAAAAACCTGCACAGATGTTGCTTATAGGTTTTAATTCATTTTGACAGTGACTTGCCTAGTTCTTGACACATAGGAGTTCAGTAAATGTTTGTTGAACTAATGGTTATTTTATGAGTTTATTCTTGTTAAACAACAGCAACAAAAAGCTATTAATATATATAGGACTCTCACAGACCTTGTGAATCAATAACCTAAGAGTTTTTACCTTTTCTTCCATTTCCAATTTTCAATCCTAATGCCTTTGTAATAAATCACTTAAAGTCAATATCGCAAAATTTTGAAAACTATTTATTCTTCCTGTCCTCCGTTGATATCATAGAAAGGCTCCAATATCCTTCTTAGGTTTTTTGTCTGTCCAAACTACCTTTCTTTCCTCCTTTGATATGCACATCTCCCTTTTCCTTGCTGTTTTCCTATTTTCTGCCCAACACCAACACGCTCCCCAGTCGAGTTCACAAAGTATTATGTGTACATAGTCTAAATTTTCCCTGAAATTTTCCTAAAGTTGTCAGTTTCCTCTTTTACCCATTTTAATTTTTTATTCTTAACATGTCATTGCTGGCTTGAACTTTTTTTTTTTCTCTTGAGACAGAGTTTCACTCTTGTCACACAGGCTGGAGTGCAATGGCACAGTCTCAGCTCATTGCAACCTCTGCCTCCCGGGTTCAAGCGATTCTCCTGCCTCAGCCTCCCAGGTAGCTGGTACTATAGGCACCTGCCACCACACCTGGCTAATTTTTGTTTTGTCAATAGAGATGGGGTTTCACCGTGTTGGCCAGGCTCCTTTCAAACTCCTGACCTCAGGTGATCCACTTACCTCGGCCTCCCAAAGTGCTGGGATTATAGACATGAGCCACCGTGCCCGACCACTGGCTTGAACTTTTTATCCATTTTTTATTTTATTTTACTTTATTTTTTCTTCTTTTCCTCGCCCTGCCCAGGATTATTTTATCAATTTTTTTAAAACCTCCATTCTGTAGTCTATTAAAATATGATTTTGCTGCACAAACTTTATATAAGTCAGGAATAACTTAAAGAATCTTGATCATTTCAATACTAAATCATTTTTCTAACACACCTAATTGTTTTCTCAGTCTCTAAATGTACAATTGTGTACTAATTTGTTTTAATTAATTGTATTTTATTTTATCAGATTATTTTCAAGGAATTATCCTTTTTTAAAATCATCTTTTTAATTCATGGATAATTCTATTCCATGTTGTGATATTTTAGGTTCTTGGATTGATCCTAATTCCTCTTTTTATTCAGTATGCTGTGAGATGACATTTTAATTAAAATTAAGTATGATTTTAAAGGTTTCTCTAATATTTAAAATATTTGGCATAGAGGAAGTCTTGAAAGACCTGGACAATTCTTAATTTTTTTTGACCCATAGGATACAGATTTGAACAGTTATTACCACTGTTTATTAGTGAATTGTTTTTATGTTTCCAGCTCAAAATGTACACATATATAGCACATGAATATTAATAGTGAATAGGCAATTGTCAAATATTTTTCAAACCTAAAGGTTATTATGAATCTGAATGTTTGCTAATGCAGGCCAACTATCTTACACGCACATTCACATAAAGAAATTACTCTGACATGTCCAAGGTTATTTCAAATATTCACTTGTAAAAAAAGAATAATTATCAGTATCTGAGAATAAGAAAAAGCAAAACAAAAAAAAGACAAAAAAATCAATTGAAGTATCTTTAATAAGATTAGGACATATTTAATCAGTATGGACTTTATTTTTTTTTTTATTTTTATTTTTATTTTTTTTTTGAGACGG
>NW_016826925.1:204307-206656 GCF_001698545.2 Rhinopithecus bieti | reverse complement strand
GTACCCTAGAACTTAAAGTATAATAAATAAAGTAAAGAAAGAAAAAGAAAGAAAAGAGAGAAAGAGAAGGAGAGAGGGAGGGAGACAGGGAAGGAGGGAAGGAAAATAAAAGAAAAGATTTGTGACTCTTGTCTTACATTAATTAAACTGCAAGTTACAGAAGGTCTTGCTTTTAGTTACAGTAATTTTTATTTATTTATTTATTTATGTATTTATTTATTTATTTATTTATTTATTTATTTGCTTGCTCTGTCGCCCAGACTGGAGTGCAATGATGCAACCTCGGCTCACTGCAACCTTCCAACTCCTGGGTACAATCCATTCTTGGGCCTCCTGAGTAGATGGGATTACAGGTGCGCCACCACGCTGGGTTAACTTTCGTATTTTAGTAGAGACTGGGTTTCATCATGTTGGCCAGTCTGGTCTCAAACGCCTGATATCAGTTGATCCACCCATCTCCCAAAGTGCTGGCATTACAGGCATGAGTCACCTTGCCTGGCCAGGTTACAGTAATTTTGACAGTTACTTTAGTTAGAACCATAATAATCCCTCCCTCAATGAGATTTACAAAATTAATTGGCACATATCACATTTTGCTTTTAAGGAAGTATTGTTAATAACATGCCTATAACTTACAGAGAATTTAAGGTAGGTGAGTGCACTAGCTCAGATATACAACTTGATGTTATTATTTTGTGTGTCTGGGCTACAAAGCATTCTTTTCGGTGAAATATTCAACCTCAACCTTTATTAGAATGTAATTTGAAATATTGGAGGCTATTAAAAAAGTCTTTTAAACATATACAAACAACGCTTCAGAATAAATTGTAGCATACATTTCAAAATTTATAAGGATTATCCATAATCTTCCACAGTACTAGCCAGACTTCTAAAGAAACAGTCATGTCCAGTCTATTGGGTTTAATTGATTTCTGAATATGTAAGGCCAAATTTTGGTGAATTTACGAGTGTGTACTTGCATTATGTGTGTGTGTATGTGTGTGTGAGAGAGAGAGAGAGAGAGAAAGAGAGAGAATATAATCAGATTTTTAAATGCTATAACTGTTTATTCTACCAAGAATGCTTATAGTTAAGTATTTGGGTCTGTGTCTACTAAGTATGCAAAATAATGACTTTAAAAAGAGATTGACAGTGTGACACCATGGATGAACCTTGAAAACATTATGCTAAGTGAAAGAGGCCAGTAACAAAAGACCACATATTGTATGATTCCATTTATATAAAATGTACAAAAAGGGAAAATCCGTAGAGACAGAAAGTAGATTAGTGGTTGCCTAGGACTGGGGGTATGGGCAATTGGAGGGAAATGAGGAGTGACTGCTAGTGGGGTTCCTTTTCGGGGTAATGAAAATATTCGAAAATAGACTGTAGTGATGGTTGCATAACTATTATGAATAAATTTAAAACTCTTGAATTGTACATTTTAATTGGTGAACTATATGATATGCGAATTAGATCTGTTACTTTAGACAAGTTAAAATTAACAGAATTTAACTGAGCAAGAAAAACAAAAACGATTAGAGAATTAGCTAGCCCCCAGAATCAGAACAGATTCAGAGATTCTGGGGCTGCCCCATGGTCAGAGAAGATTTATGGACAGAAACAGGAAAATGACATACAGAATACAGAAGCGAGTACAGGAACAGCTGGGCCTTTGCCTTATTTGAGAAGGGTTTGAACAGCTGGCTGCCTGTGAGTGGTTGTTGAAGTATGGCGGCTGTGATTGGCTGAGACTCAGCTATTGTTATAGAAGCCTATTCCTAAATTAGGTTTTCAGTTTGCTTACCTACCAAGTTAGGTTGCAGTTTATACTTAAGAATTTGAGTATACAAGTACAAAGACTTTCTCAGGCAAAATTTTAGTTTGATTTAACGTATCTCTATATAGCTGCTATTCAAAAAGGGAAGATTGACAGAATTAGGCTGTTAAGCACAAGGAGAACCATACTAATGAGGATATGATATGAAAGGATCTGTAATTGCAGAGAAGAAACTAAACTCATGCAATCAAAAGGGCCTTGGGAGATAAATTCATCCACTTCTTGGTTAGCATGATCCCATTTTTGTCACTGTCACTGAAAGAAGAACGTAGTGCTTTAACTTACTACAAAGGAGATGTAAATTAAACATTACAAAAAAGCATTTAAACAAATAAAATAAGCCAGAAATAGAACCTAGGCAGTAAAAGGTGCTTTTTTTGATACTTTTAAAAAGGTTTGAATTACCATATGACTACATTGGTCAAGGTATTTAAATCATGCCACAGTTTTCATAAATACTTGCAGTTATAAGGATAATTGCACATTTGGTTTAAGTAATCAAAAAGTTA
>NW_016826925.1:199328-200816 GCF_001698545.2 Rhinopithecus bieti | reverse complement strand
TTTTTTTTTTTTTTTTTGAGATGGAGTTTTGCTCTGTTGTTCACGCTGGGGTTGAGGGGCGTGATCTCAGCTCACTGCAACCTCCACCTCCCAGGTTCAAGTGATTCTCCTGCTTCAGCCTCCAGAGTAGCTGGGATTATAGGCACGCACCACCACGTCTGGCTAATTTTTGTGTTTTTGGTAGAGATAGAGTTTCACCATGTTGTCCAGGCTGGTCTCGAAATCCTGACCTCAGGTGATCCACCCACCTCGGTCTCTCAGTGTTGGAATTACAGGCATGAGCCACTGTGCCTGGACTAATGATTTTTGTGTTTTTAGCAGAGACAGGGTTTCACCATGTCTTCCAGGCTGGTCTCGAACTCCTGGCCTCAAGTGATCCGCCTGCCTCAGCCTCCCAAAGTGCTGGGATTACAGATGTGAGCCACTGTGACCGGCCAATTTATCCAATTTTTTAAAGAAAATGCATGATTATAGCCCAACTTATTCTACCTGATAAACTCTGAATTATGGGTCACGTAAACCATTTCAGAGGAGTAATTTTAAACCAATTAAATGTATTCTAAATTTAATGCACTATAAAAAGAAAAACACCCAAAGCATATGGCTGACAGTTCATTCAATTTTACTTAATTTAGGGTCTTTTGAAGCATCAAATTTTAAAAGTAAAATAATTTGATAATTAAAACCATGGGATATTTGTATTAGAGGGAATATTATAGACCACTCCCCTCACAGTACAGATGAGTAAAACTGAGCCCTGCAACAGCAAATTGACTTGCCCTAATCTTTTTTTTTTTTTCAAGTCCTTTTATAAAGTAACTTTAGCTGGTGGCCTTTTGAGGATTGTAATTTTCTTTTTATATATTTCCGTTTTAAATGTGGCTTTGCAAATGTGCTACATAATGATGTACTTCAGAGACATTTCCATAACGGACGTCATGTAGTAGGGTGGAGTCCCTTTCAGCTGTTAGTTTTCTACAGAATTGACGTCAACAATAGGGTACGGCTCAGTAGGGTATAAGTGTGTTTCAAAGTCTTGCACCTACGCAGAAGTATAGGGCCAGTACTGGACTGACCAAGTTCAGGAACCTTGTCAACCAAAGGAAATGAAAAATCCAAGCTTTAAGGATCTAATCCAAGATAAGGGGGTGATGAGGATGCAAGGTAAGACAAAATCTGAATAGCACCTCAGCAGAGAGATGATTTGTTAGTTTTGAGACAGTACCCCAGACAGATCACAGAATGCAAAGATTCTTTATTTGAGCTGCTCCCTGAACCTGCTCCCTAATTAATAACTGTGATTCTAAGAGACATGAAAGTCACTGTATTATTCCTTGGGAGGCTGGAGTAAATTATTCACATCATTAGGAACAATTCAATGTCTGCAAAGAGGTCCCTTGTCAGGTAATTCTGCCACACAATGGAAAGGCTTCATTTGCTTTGCTTCCTTAAGTTTCCTTTCTCCCTTACCTGATCTTTGAGTATACA
>NW_016826925.1:188432-196765 GCF_001698545.2 Rhinopithecus bieti | reverse complement strand
TTAATTCCTTTTTGTTTTGTTTTGTTTTTCCGCCTCCACATTATTGGGTCATAAGTTTTTAAAAACTTAAGTTGTTATTGTACCTATTCCAGGATCTTCTCAGAAAGGCAGGAAAAAAGAAATTATTTCTTTTTCTAAAAGCAAATGCAAATGATCAGATATTGAAACATTAACATGCAAATTAGTGAAACATTCCACAGATTTTCTGCAGCTGCTCTTCACCCCCTCCCTCAACTCCCACATTCCCTTATATATTCTAGCCACACCAGATATTTCATTATTTCCCAAATTTGCCTGTATACCTATATAATCCAGCTTGGGAGAGTGGAATTGAAAACATGTGTGTTTAGGAGAGAGTCACAATTTGGTTTAAATCTGTCTCTATCTCTTACTATCTGTGTGGCTTTGGAAAAGTCACTTCATCTCTGTGTGCCTTGGTATCCTCATGGGAAAATTCAGACAATTGGCACCTCAACATAGTGCTAGGTATATAGCACATGCTCAATAAATTGTTATTGAATGAAGGATAAAATATAACATATAAACCACCTAATACAGTGCCTGGCACATAGTATTGGTAAACAGTAAATCATCATTTACGCTCTGTTCCTCTCTGAGGCCTGCTCTCACATTCCTTTTTAATCTAGCAGATACCTAACTATTCTTCAAGTCCCACATCAAATGGCATATCCTTGGAGATGATTTCTCTAACCCTTCCAGGCAAAGCTAATGCGTCTAGGTCTGCATTCTCATAACATCTTTTCCCCCCCATCATCCAGGACCTGTTGTGCCCCTCAAAGAAAGAGAGGCCACCATAAGGCCAATCTGAGTTCCCAAAGAGATCTCTCTCTCCCCATTAAGAAAGTTGCACAGGTGAGGCCAAGCGTAACTATGGATAGCTAAGAGTCTCGTGACTTTTTTTTTTTTTTTTTTAAAGAGACAGTGTAGGCGAGGCTGGAGTGCCGTGGCATGATCACAGCTCGCTACAGTCTTGACCTCCTGGGCTGAAGCCATCCTCTCTCCTTGGCCTCACAAAGTGGTGGCTTGAGCCACTGAGCTCAGTCTCATAACATCTTACACCTAGTGTTCATAGCATTTTGTTGCCATTGCCATTGTTGATATGTCTATTTCCCCAACTAGACTACAATAACCTCCTTAAGGGCAGTGACCCTATCATACTGGTCTTTGTATCTGTAGTTTCTAAGTCCCAGGTATACAATAGAGCAAATAAATGTTTGAAGAAAGATGAAGAAACTGAATTGTCTGCCAGAGTTTTTACCAGTATGTAGGACTTGACTATACTTTGTAATTCACATATCTGTCTTCCCCACTAGAGCATGAAATCTTTATCCATTTTTCTTTTGTTTTTAGGCAAGGTATCGCTCTGTCACCCAGGCTGGAGTGCGCTGGCTCAGTCACAGCTCACTGCAGCCTTGACCTCCTAAGCTCAAGCGATCCTCCCACCTTAGCCTCCTGAGTAGCTGGGACTACAGGTGTGCACCACATACCAACTAATTTTTTTTTTTTTTTTTTTTGTAGAGACAGGATCTCACTATATTGACCAGGCTGGTCTCCAACTCCTGGGCTCAAGTGATCCTTACACCCCTGCCTCCCAAAGTGCTAGGATTATGGGTATGAGTCACTGTGCCCTGTTAGACCATGAAATCTTTAAGGAAAGGCCCTTTTTCCATGTATCTCCAGGACCCACACAATGCCTGGCTCAATAAATGTCTACGGAATTGATAATAGGCAAAAATCTGTCTTTAGGGCTCTTTCACCCATTCTCTTCTGTTATTTAAGTAACCCTCCTCCTCACACTTCACAAGATCCTTACAATATCTGCCTTTCCATGTGTGCTGTTAGTCTGTCGTTTCTTTTGCTAACTTCCAAAGGATAGGTTTAAATAAAATAAACTCATCTTTGCTAAAGTGTTCTTAGCTAACTCCTTGCTAGTTCTTTCATTCAGTGCCTTAATCCAGCTACAATGTACGTTGTATACAGTGGCTACCCAGTTGTCAGCTGGCATATCTAGCCCTGGGCAGAGATTTGATTAGTTAGATATAGTGCATCAACCTATGAAATCTCTCAATTTTGAACCTATCCTTTTAATATGGAGAATGAAATTCACCAAATGTAATTTCCCTCTTTCAGTTTGGGAATGCTCAAGTCATGACCTCCTATGGACCTGGGAGAAAACCTTGGCTCTGCCTTCCTCCCAGGTTCCCTGAAGTGACCCCAGTTTGTTTTGTTTGCCTAGCAACCAAGAAGGGGCCATTTGCCATGCTGATTTTAATATGAAGACATTTGGGTTCTAGTTGGGTATTCAGCTAGAACATAGTGTACTAGAATTATCTATGTCCCGTGACCTCTCTATCAAGCATTACCAATACAAAATTAATATGGAGGCCTGACTAAGATTCTTTAGTATTTTGTTATATAAAGTTGGTCTTTGGTAGGGTGGGTGAAGTAATCCAGCATGTGTCATATTCTTTTTCAGTCTTTTCATTATCAAAATTAACCCCTATCCAATCATCTAACCTTTAAGGAAGAAATTACATTGCTCATATGATTGCAAATTTAAATTCATGCAAGACAGCCTTTCCTATATATTTTTTAAAATATTAGTGGTGTTAGTTATGTTGATCAACTGGTATACCAGTTTGTGCAAGGAGAAATGTTTTGGGCTAAGAGTTCTAAATTAGAATATAGTTAGACTAAGGATTGTTAGTAAAATTTTCTTTTTACTTTACCCTGATACTTGGTTTATCTCCCTTCAGACATCTGTTCCTAGAGACTGTTGTCTTTTCTCCATATCCCCCTTTTCCAATTAGAGAGACAGATAAGCAGTTGTCTTGAGAATATAAGGTCACTGGCATTCCATAAATGGATTCCAGTGCCTGCTACAGAAATAAGTGGTGAGTGTTCTCTGTCACTTGCAAACTATAAATTAATTAAGTTGACAACTTTTCCTTTTTTATGTTGTGTTTTCAGAGGAGCTTTTGAAATACCTTTTATTGCATTTTCTGATTATTAGAGTAACATATGGTCATTGTAGAGAATTGATAGCACAGATAATCACTAAAAAGAAGAATAAAAACCTTAACACTCATACATAACAGCTGTTAGCATTTTGATTTATTTATTTACAGCTTTTTAAATATGCATATAAAATGTTTTAAAAGAAAATTGGGATCATATTATATATAAATGCCATATCTTGCTTTTCAAAGCATTCTTGTATCTGAAACATTTTAAGCACCATTAAGTGCTTGAAAAAACCATTTTAAATTGCTATGTAACATTGTCATGTGCATATACCATGGATTATTTCTTTAAACATTCTTTTTTCATCTTTGGATTGATTCTAATTTTTCCATCTTAAAAATAATTCTTGGCTGGGCATGGTGGCTCATGCCTGTAATCCCAGCAGTTTGGGAGGCCAAGGTGGGTGGATCACCTGAGGTCAGGAGTTCAAGACCAGCCTGGCCAACATGATGAGACATGGTGAAACCCCGTCTCTACTACAAGTACAAAAAACTAGCTGAGCGTGGTGGTAGGTGCCTGTAATCTCAGCTACTCGGGAGGCTGAGGCAGCAGAATTGCTAGAACCCGGGAGGCAGAGGTTGCAGTGAGCCGAGATTGCGCCATTGCACTCCAGTCTGGGTGACAGAGTGAGACTCAAGTCTCAAAGTCTCAAATAATAATAATAATAATAATAATAATAATAATAATAATTCTGTTCTTAATCCTTTTTCTAAATTTCCGATTAGACTAGAGACTTAGAAAGGAATTAACTAAGTATGTGATTTTTTTTTCAAAAACTTTCATAGTAAGAATTTTTAAACTGTTTTAAAGAAAGTTCGAGGCTTGGCTTACTGGCTCATACCTGTAATCTTTGCACTGGGAGGCTGAGGCAGGGAGGATTCACTTGAGCCCAGGAGTTTGAGACCAGGCTGGGCAAAAAAGTGAGTCCCTCAACTCTACAATAAATAAATAAATAAATAAATAAATAAATAAATAAATAAATAAATTAGCTGGACATGGTGGCCCTTTGTAGTCCTAGCCACTCAGGAGGCTGAGGTGGGAGAATCCCTTAGAGGTTGAGGCTGCAGTGAGCTGTGATTGTGCCACTGCACTCCAGCCTGGGCGACAGAGTGAGACCTTGTTTAAAAACAAAAAACAACAACAAAAAAACTTTACACCAATTTGCCCATCTATTATACTAGCAGTGTTTGTGAGTGCCTATCCATTTCACTGAAATTTCTCTCAATTAATCCCTTAAAAGTTCTTAATTTGACTGACAAAAATGGTATATATCACTGGTGTTTTAAAATGCTGAATGTTAAAAAATATGTATACCATTAAGTTCTTAAACTTGTCCCATATGTATTTATCTCTGTTCTTCTTCTTTATCCATGTTCCCTTTTGACTTTTGTGAGCTTTTTTATATTTCAAATCTATCAACCCTTCTTAATGTTTGCTGCAAATATTTTCCCAGTTTGTGGCTTGTGTTTTAGGTTTTCTTGTTTAGTAATGGCTTTTGAGCTTCAACTTTTTCCATTTTTGTGTAGTCTAAATCTATTGATTTTCCACATGTGATTTGTTCCATTGCTTATGTGCTTAAAATTCCATTGTTTTCAGTAGAGTTTTGGTTAGTTTTACTTAGCCAGACTTATAATTTTGAAGGCAATGGATTTGTTCTACACAACTGTAAATATAGCTATAATTGTACTTTGTTCATTTTAAATATTTTATAGGCAGATTTGGACGTGCTAGTTATAAAAGTAGGAGCAGCTGTAATTCCTTTTAAACAGGACCGTGTGTGGAAAGAGCAACTCTTAAGAAGTCTTTTGAAAAAAGACTTGAAATGTTGACATTTTATTGCAGTGAACAACATTCCACATTATTCATTTCACATTGTGTAAGAGCCCTATAACTCAAGGCAACACAACACTCAAATTGAATAATACCCCAGCATTTTCACTTTCAGAATTATTTGACTGGAGCTATGTTTCAAACTAGTTAAAATAGCATTTCTCAAAGGGTGGTCTTTTGACTCCCTGCATCAGAATCACATGGATACTTGTTAAAATGGAGATTCTTGAGTCCCTCCTCCAGACATCCTAAATCAGATCTCTTGGGGTTGAGGTCCCTGAATCCACATTTTAACAAGCGTCCCAGGTGATTTTGGTGCCCTCTAATATTTGAGAATTTCTAGGTGAAAGAGAAACACCCATGGAGGCAAAGGACAAAACACAAGCATGTGAGGACTTGAGTTCAAAGATAGATCTGAGCCAGGTGCATTGGCTCACACCTGTAATCCCAGCACTTTGAGAGGCCAAGGCAGGAAGATTGCTTGACCCTGGGAAGTTGAGGCTTTGAGCTCTGATCTCACCACCGCACTCCAGCGTGGGCGACAGAGTGAGACCCTGTCTTAGAAAAGAAACCCCCAAAAACAAAACAAAACAAAAAACAGTGTATCAGTTAATAGGAAAAGGAATAGTCAGAATACAACAGGGTTTAAGTCTAAGAGTACTGGTCTATTAATCCGGAAAAGGAGCTCTGCTAACCTCATGTCTGAGAACGACTCACAATTCTTCAAGTTCCTTATCCTTCAAATGAGGATAAGGAACTCATTTGTAATTGTGGTGGCTCTCACCTATAATTATGATGTCTTTCACCTGTAATTACAGCACTTTGGGAGGCTGAGGTGGGTGGATCACTTGAGCCTGGGAGTTGGAGACCAGCCTTGAGCCTGGGAGTTGGAGACCAGTCTGGGCAACATAGGGAGAACCTATCTCTACCAAAAATTTAAAAAATTAGCCAGGCATGGTGGTGCACCTGGGACCTGTGGTCCCAGCTACTCAGGAGGCTGAGGTGGGAGGATCACTTGAGTCCTGGAGGTTGAGTGATGGCCACTGCACTCCATCCTGGGCAACAGAGTGAGACCCTGTTTCGAAAAAAGAAAAGGAAAAGAAAATACATGTACCAGAAGTTTCTTTTGTAAGGTCTAATTCTGTGCCATATAGTGTTTTCTTAATTTGGGAAAGGAATCCTCTGTAAAAGCCATTTCTGTGGACCTCAATGCTCTATATTGCAAATTAAGACTTTCTAGAGTTCAGATTCTATTTTAGACTGTGATCATTAACTTTCTTTTACATATCTGATTAGACTTAATGAGTTAGCTGAGTTCATGACGTGTAATGTCCCAACAACAATTTTTAAAAAGACATACATGCACCCAAGTATACACAATTGTAAGGTCCAGGTAAAAGAACAAATTTAACAGTGCTTCATCAGTTTTATTATTGTTAATAATAGAATTGGATGAAGTGCTAGTAGTGGTCAACATCTGGAAGATGTGGCTCCAGGAACCAATGAGTCAGTGTTGACAAGTGCAGCGTTTAAGGTCAAGTAATACGGTTCCTGAAATGATTTGAAGTAGCCGGATGGAGAAGGGAGGGAGAAAGCAGGAAATCAATTGAAGAGCTATTAAAGTCAGAAGGAGCACAAGTTATTGACAGGATCTGCATCAAAAGTGGAACAAAAGGTCTCAGTCTGAGTGATGTGATGTGATGTGAACTGAGTGATGTGAATAGCCACCAAGTTGCTTTGCCTTTCCCCTCCCCCATTTAGAATCTGGATTGGGTTGGCACATGAGGTGAGGGCACACCTGTAAGAGGTGACTACATAAAACTAGTTCCTAGAATTAGGGAATTGAGAGATATGGGGGTTGAGAGGTGGTAGAGGGAGTCCAGACATGTATTTTTCTGTTGTCACACCTTCAGGAAAGGGGAAATACGCTTTCCGAGCAATGTAATTTCCCTTCTGACCTCCATCCTCTTTAGGATTTCAGTTGCCTTTATTTATTACAAAATTACTATATTCCAGTGTTATCAAATCTCAGAGGGTAACAAATAAACTATATATAGTAAATATTATAGAGATGCATAGTTATTTGAACCCTTCTGAGTCAAGCTCCATTCATTAAGTGTACTGGAAAGGATGTGGGATTCGAGTCTGTCAGGAACCCCTTAAATTATTCCTGAGTTGGAATTCTTTTTCAATTTCCCACTATCTGTGTGATCTTGAATATGATGTATATGAGCCACATTTTTTGAAATCTGGAAAATGGAGATAAACATTTTTATTTAGTTATTTGAAGATTAAATAAGATATAATAGAAACAGAACCTGGTACAATGACTGGTACATAGTAAGGTCCAGTATCCTTTTTAAGTTGATTAATCAAATTTCAAAAGTCTTAATCCGATTTTCCAGTATAGTACCTAAACTCATTACTTTAGCCTTATTCTGTGGGATCCCCAATTCTTCCTCACTAGTTTTAGCATTTTTTGCTTGACCTCACCATCTATCTCTTCATTCTCTTTGTATTTTATGTTTTCTCCTTCCCTCCCACCTGTATTTTTAAGGAAGAGCATTGCCTTTGATCTGGAATCTAGGACCACCTCTCTCTAGATTCAAAATTATGTCCTTACCTCTTGAATACTAAATATATTCTCTTGGTCTTCTTCTCAGCAGAATCTCTAAATTAGCCTCCAACTTTTTTCACGTGGCCCCTTCCTCATTTTTCTTAACTACGCACTGTTCTTCCCATGGTTGTATCCAAGGTTTTTTTCACATCTCTGTTCCCCATTCCAGAGTAACATTTCTAGCCCTCCAGTGTTTGTCATCCTCTCTCTGGCTACATTCAAGTCATCCTACAGATATGCAAAACTACACTGACCTAAAATCCAACTAATAATGAATAAGAGAACTGCTTTAAGACTCTGGAATACACTGCACTTACCACTATTATTTAATTTTATTTAATATAATTAAACCTCTGTATCTACCGACAGGGGCCCAAGAAGTTTAGATTTTGTCTGTGAGGAAAATGCCAAAACCTTTCTCCTCTTTCTCTCTGCGTCCAAGTAGTCCTGGATAACAGAAGTCTAAAGCCTTTTATTTCAAGTTAATGAAAGGGAAGAAATTCTTTTTGGAGTTATTTGCTTGGAAGCCCCACACATCTGGGTATGCCTCTGATCATTGTACAAAAAAAAATATAAAAACAAAAAAACAGTTCACACATTCATCCATTCAACAAATCTATCTATCTGTCTATCTACCTATCTATTTATCTATCTATCCATTTTTGAGAGAGGTTCACGCTCTGTCGTTCAGGCTGGAGTGCAGTGACACCAATCATGGCTCACTGCAGCCTCAAACTCCTGAGCTCAAACCATCCTCTCACCTCAGCCACCCAAGTAGCAGGGACTACAGGCGCAGGCTACCACGCCCAGCTAATTTTTTTCTTTTCTTTCTTTTTTTTTT
>NW_016826925.1:183153-186266 GCF_001698545.2 Rhinopithecus bieti | reverse complement strand
TTCAACTTCAAGTGCCTCAACTTTCTGCTGTTCTGAATAAGAAGGCTCAGTATAAATGGGTGGAGGAGGGAGGGAGTCTATGGCACTGAGTCACATCGATTTGAAAAATAAATATGTAGACCTCATGTGGACTTTTCCTATAATTAAAGACTCTCACTTCCCAAAATATATAAATCAGATGCTTTACCTATTCTGATCATTTCAATGAACGTTCAATTCACGCATCCATCAGAGGGTTCACAAAGGCATGAAAAGTTCATAATTCAGGCCAGGCACCATGACTCATGCCTGTAATCCCAGCATTTTGGGAGGCTGAGATGGGAGGATCGCTTGAGGCCAGGAATTCAAGACTGGTCTGGGCAACAGAGTGAGACCTCATCTCAACAAAAAATAGATACATCTTCTTCACATTTTTTTTTCCAGACATGGTCTTGCTCTGTTGCCCAGGCTGGAGTGCAGTGGCATGAGCATAGCTTACTGCAGCCTCAAATTCCAGGGCTCAAGTGATCCTCCCACCTCAGCCTCCAGCATAGTTGAGACTACAGGCACATTGCACCACACCCAGGTATGCAACCAAAACTTGTAGGAAATATTACTGATTTTTAGTATTTGCTTTATTGTGTCATAAGAAAACCTCTTTACAAAACTTGAGACAGCTTCCTATTAAGGTTATAATTCCATTATGGCAGATATATGTGATGTTCAAATAACTTTTAAAATCATTATTATATTTTAAAATTACTGCTTTTGAAACATTTCTTATACTTTCTTCAACCTCTTTATTAAAATATGATTTTACACCCTCTTCTTTTGAAGTCATTTGCAGAAGAATATGTAACAATAAGTCCCTTAGTTGTCTCCAGAAATGCATAAGAACTCTATTTAGGCCGGGTGCAGTGGCTCACGTCTACAGTCCCAGGACTTTGGGAGGCTAAAGCAGGAAGATTGCTTGAGGCCAGGAGTTCAAGACCAGCCTAGGCAACATAGTAAGACTTTGTCTCTACAAAAATGAAATAAAATAAAAGGCATGATGACGCATGCCTGTGGTCCCAGCTACTTGGGAAGCAAGGTGGGAGGCTAAGGTGAGAGGATCAGTTGAGCCCAGGAGGTCGAGGTTGCAGTGAGCAGTGATTGCACCATTGCCTTTCACCTTGGGCAACAGAGCAAGATCTTGTCTCATAAAAAGAACTCTATTTAGGAACTTTCATATATAACATCTGCCCTCTCAGGAATCTTTTTAATGGAAAAACATTGATGTCCTTCTGTTTATGATGATTATTTTATCTTTTGTTTAACCTTCAAAAACCTACAAAAGTTTAAAAAGATGTCATGTCTAGTATCTCAAGATACTAGAAATTGAAAAAAACTTTCTCAATTTGGCCAAAGTTGTCCATGAAAACTTTGTAGTCTATGTCACATTAATGGTTTAAAACAGTGAATGTTTTTCGATAGAAAAGAGGACATGAAATGTTACCAAGGCACAGAAATGATAAATACTCAAAGTGATGGATACCTCACATACCCTGACTTGATCATCACACATTTTATGCATGTAAGAAGCACTGATAATTTCCCCATAAATATGTCAAATATTATGTATCAATAAAGGGAAAAAAAGTGAAAGGCTGCTCTTAAGATCAGGAATAAGATGAGGTTTGCTTTCACCAATTCTATTCAACATTGTACTAGAAGTTCTACTCAGTGTAATAAGGCAAGAAATAAAAGGCATCCAAATTGGAAGGAAAGCAGTTAAAGCTCTCCTTAATCACACATAACATGATCTTCTACAGAGAAGAATCTACAAAAAATTCTATCAGATATAATAAGTCTGTCACTCAGGCTGGAGTGCAGTGGTGCTATCTTGGCTCATTGCAACCTCTGCCTCCCGGGTTCAAGTGATTCTCTTGCCTCAGCCTCCTGAATAACTGGGACTACAGGTATACACCACCACACCCAGCTAATTTTGTATTTTTAGTAGAGCTGGAGTTTCACCATGTTGTCCAGGCTGGTCTCGAACTCCTGACTTCAAGTGATCCGCCCACCTCGGCCTCTGAAAGTGCTTGGATTCCAGGCATGAGCCACCACGCCCAGCGACTTCTGTTATCATTTTAAAAGCAAGAAAGTTCCATTAAACAGAAACCTTTATATACTTTTTTTTTTTTTTGCAGCCTTGCTGACAATGAGCTCCCATATGGTTGGTATGCATGGAGATGTACTGCCTGATAAACTTATTTTATACTTTTGGGCGCAACCAATTAAAACTTGTGGTGGTCTCTTATTTTTTCTTTCTTTTTTTTTTTTGGTAAAGACAGGGTGTTGCCACGTTGCCCAGGCTGATCTCGAACTCCTGGGCTCAAGTGATTCTCTTACATCGGCCTCCCAAAGTGCTGGGATTACAGGCATGAGCCATCATGCCCGGTCTCAGTCTGTCTCTTGAAGTTAGAAGTACACTAGACCATAAAGCTGGAGACCTAGTTGTACTCCAGCTGTGCCAACGTTTAGTTTCATGATATGGGGCAAGCCACTTCACCTCTCTGGGCTTGAGTTTCCTCATTTAGGAAAGCAGGTGGTTAATAGAGGATCACTCCTGTTCCACTTCTAAGACTTATTATTTAAGACATATAGAGAGTTTAACATCAACTTTATTTTCACTTAAGACACCACTTCAGTGCTGCAACGTGAGCATTGAAGAACAGAGCAAAATGCTTCATAAAAGGAGGTAAGAGTGGATATTTTGGTCTGACTTACTCAGATAATTGCCTTAGTTATAAATTGGCATTGTAGATCTATCTAAAGTGTATGTTAATAATATCAAAAAATAATAAAATAAAATCCCCCAAATTTTCTGCTTTCCCAAATAAACCCATTAAGTGTAAAGAAAGAACTAGTTTTTAATATCTTCTGATTCAGACATTCAAAGCATTGAAAGGGTAGATTCCAGACTGATAACCATAAGGGTCTTTAAAGTGGCATTTTTAGGCAGGACATGGTGGCTCATGCCTATAATCCCAGCATGTTGGGAGACCAAGGCGGGTGGCTCTCCTAAGCTCAGGAATTTGAGACCAGCCTGGGCAACATGGAGAAACCTCATTTCTGCCAAAAATACAAAAAAA
>NW_016826925.1:178309-181090 GCF_001698545.2 Rhinopithecus bieti | reverse complement strand
CTTAATGGATTTATTTGAGAAAGCAGAAAATTCTGGGAATTTTATTTTATTATTTTTTGATATTACTAACATATATAATGTTATACAAAGAATGTACATATATTTTTTACAGTTTCTACAGTGGCAAATTTGAAGTATGGTAAATGTTGCTTCTGCATTCCAATTTGATAATGAGCCTTAACCTTGCCCATTTCATTCCATTAAAAGAGGAAGAAAAGTAGTTACTGGCAAAGCAAATAGCTCATAAAGTAATCTGAGTGATGGAAAAAGAACAGTTCCCAGCATGGAATGAAAATATCTTTCACCAAGGATGAAGTAAAATTATAGAAGTACTCCATCTGTAGCTGCTTTTTACACTTAATGGTCTTAAATAAAATTCCCCTTGAGTATCTCTGACCACTGAGGTCTGAGAGCCTGAAACATGATGAAATTTACAATCTGGGCAGTCACAAAGAAAGTCTTACATTTTCTTCGGGCTTTGAGGGGAATGGGCATTCTATTATGCCTATTCCATTGGTCACCTTAAGTCTTATAAATTTCTTTATAAATTTGCCATACAAACTTTTATTTATTTGCATTTTATTTAATTAAAACATTTTTGTTTGTTTGTTTGTTTGTTTCATAGTGATGGGGTCCCACTGTGTTGCCCAGGCCGGTCTTGAACTCTTAGGCTCAATCAATCCTCCCATCTCAACGTCCCAAAGTGCTGGGATTATAGATGTCAGTCACTGCGTCTGGCTGCAAACTTTTGGATATTTTCTTAAAATAAAAACTTTTCTAACATATACTTGTTTTGTGATGTCAAGATGGTCCAGGGGATCTTAACAAATAATAAAGAAGTCTTTCATGATATAAGGATCAAGACTTAGGTTCTAATATCAGTTTTATTGCACCATTATTGTGTAGTATTGGAAAAGTCCAGTCATCTTTCTAATCATTTATTATGAGGCTTAAGTGCAAATATGCTTAAAAGGTTCTTTTAAATCATAAAGCATTATGCAGTTGTGATGTATTTTCTCCAAACAGCCACCTAAATGAAAATGGTGGATTTTCAATTATCTGAGGCATAAGCCATGAATCTATGTACTTTGACTACACATAAGTAATGGAGATTAGCCTTGTGGTTGCTTATTAGATTGAAATGCTTTTGCATACATATTCATATAGAATACTTACAAATCAAAACAGTCAACTTTATTATTTATATAGTGATGACAATGATGATAATAGGTAACACTAATTAAGCACTCTGTATACATCATGCCTGGTGCTAAGCAGTTTCCATATGCTATCTAACTCAACAGTTGAAACGATCCTATATTATAGAGAGGAAACAGATAAAGCCAGGATTATAGATTGAGGCAATCCAACTCCTCTCTTAGCCATTATACTTTTATGCCTTCTAATACTCTTAAAAATCTGCTGTCTGTCAACTTTTTATTTCTGGCAGAGCATTCTTCAGAATAAATGCAAGACAAATACTCCAGAGAGGCTTCTGGAAGCTACAGACTCCAGAGAGTCTCATTATCCATTGAGTAATCTGGTTAAATGGAGAGTAAACATTAGGATTATGAAAACACAGAAGGACAGAACGTAATGGAGAAAACCTGCTTGATTTCCATAACAGAAATTCATGCTATACTAGAGTTTGGGATAAGTAGAAAGTAGATACAAAAGTGGGAGCCTTAGAGAAAAGAATTTTAAACTTAAAGAAAACCCCACCTTTGAAAGTTTTTAAACCAAGAAGTATTTTGATTACAGTCAACATAGCACTGTAGGACATATAATATAAGAGCTTAGAGATGAGTAGAAGGAGCTGATGGGGAATTTTGTAGGCAATATGACCACTCTGTAATTGTAATTGACAACTTGTCAATTACCCAAGGTCTTCCATACCCCTTGTGCCATCTGGTAATCACAGTATTCTGGTAAGGAAAATAGAATAGATTCTATTATCCCATTTTGAGATATTTTAACTGTTGATGGCAGAATCTTCTTAAAATTGGCCCTGAGATTGGCCTAAATTATCATTTTAACAAATTATCTTT
Source organism: Rhinopithecus bieti (assembly GCF_001698545.2). Lineage (NCBI taxonomy): Eukaryota > Metazoa > Chordata > Mammalia > Primates > Cercopithecidae > Rhinopithecus > Rhinopithecus bieti. The sequence goes on along the minus strand of NW_016826925.1, from coordinate 179,042 downwards.
GAAGAGAAAGTACATGAGTACATTGGTCCCAACCCACATTTATAACCCCAGCATCCATCATGACTTTATTCACATAACATTCTAGCTAGACAGAATTACTCCCCACCAGGCAGTTATACCACTGCTTTTTTTTTTTTTTTCTTTTTTTTCCAGAAGCAGGGTCTCTTTCTGTTGCCCAGGCTGGAGTGCAATGGCACAATCATAGCTCACCATAACATCAAATTCTTTGTCTCAAGCGATCCTCCTGCCTCAGCCTACTAAATATGTAGGACTACAGGCAAGTGCCACCATACCCAGCTAGTTTTAGAGGGGGTTTTACTATGTTGTCCAGGCTTGTCTTGAACTGCTGGGCTCAAGAAATCCCCCTGCATCAGCCTCCCAAAGTGCTGGGATTACAGGTGTGAGCCATTGCGCCTGGCCTCTACTCTTTTTTTTTTTTTCTACCATAGAAGTCCATCTCAACAACTTATCTCTATTCGAATTGGCTTTTCAAATTACATCTATATTTCTCCCCCTAAAATCTCCTTACTTCTTGATTTCTTCAAGCATATGGTAAAATGACAAGTTCTGACTTGTCATCCCTGGAAGGGGTGCCAAGAGTCCTTTATAGACTATTCCCTGAGGACAGCTGCCCAAGTATTGTTTCGGTCAAAATAATCAGGAAAACGTTGAACATCATTAAGACAAATTGGAGGAAAAACCAGTAAGCAGTCATCCTTTTTTTTTTTTTTTT
>NW_016826925.1:173221-177884 GCF_001698545.2 Rhinopithecus bieti | reverse complement strand
TTTTTTTTTTTTTTTTTTTTTTTGTAAATCCTTGGGGTGTCTGCATCCGGGCTCTTTTTTATAGTTCTGGTCTATGTACAAGACAGGAATAATACATTTGGAGAAGATCCTGAGACAAACAACTGAAACGCTGAAGGGGACAGAAAGCAAGGCAGGATATAAGCTATATATAAAGGACAACTCTTCATATTGAAACTGGCTAAAGGTAAGCCTCATCAGAGAGCTGTGTGGCTGCCAGATTTTGTTACTGGTACCTTGCCAGAGCATATGTCCTGAACAGTTTTATCTCCAGTGGCCTCAGCCTTGGGCTGTAGTTTGGCTATTCTATTTTCTCTAATTAAATTTCTTGAATTTCTGACAATTTCTTTAGTCCCACACATCCTCATTTACCGGGAGCTTCTCATTACAGAGTGGTGAATGTCAGGATGCCCTTACCTACAGGTAAGGGGCAGGTTAACTGTCTTATTTATGTTCATAATGGTTCTGGTTTGATTCTCCCTCCAGGCCAATTGTCATACTCTTTAGGCTACCTGGGCCTCGACTAAGTTGTGTACATCAGAATCACCTGGGGAACTGTAGATCTATGAATCATTTATCATTTAATTTCTCTATTGTGGAAAATCAGAATGTCATGTATGTATTTTTTAAATACAGAACACAGCTAAACAAACAACAAAAATGAATCATTAAATAGGAAACTGCTTTTGGTCTAATGTTTTATACACACACACACACGCACACATATACATACACATGTACATATATGTATATTTGGAGATTAGGTCTCACTCTGTCACCCAGGCTGCAGTGCAGTGGCACAGTCATGACTCACTGCAGCTTCAACTTCCCGGGTTCAGGAGATCTTCCCACCTTAGGCTCCGGGGTAGCTGGGATGACAGGCGTGCACCACCACGCCCGGGTAATTTTTTATTTTTATTTTTGTAGAGATGGGGTTTCGTCATGTTGTCCAGGCTGATGTAGAATTCCTGAGCTCAAGCAATCCACCTGCTTTGGCCTCCCAAAGCGCTGGGATTACAGACTTGAGCCACCATGCCCTGCTGGTTTAATGTTATATTCAAATTTCTCCAACTGAAGGGCATGTACTGTTGAGCATGCTCAGAAGCCAAGGTTCAAGCCATTCTTCAACTATAGATGCTTCAACTCATCTCTCTTCCTTCGAAATATTCTCTCCCTTATTAATTTCACCAATTATACCAAGTAACCCCCTGATTATTCCCCTAGAACAGACAGAGCTGCTACTAATCTGTGCCTTATGTGATTTAGAAAAAGACTCTTGGAATGCAGCCCCACACCATGATGTACAGAGCATGAGCTGGGTATCAGCCCCATTTTATTCTCTAATTCAGGTGCCCTTGTGCAGTGAATAACATGGCAGCTGTGAGACTAGTGATGCTAAACAGATTTATTTTTTGGTGCAAATTCTAATGAATTAATAATAGCTGTTTTAAAAAAAACACACAGTGCTAAGAAAGACTCTGAGGCTGTTTTCAGGCTCAGTAGATAAAGTGTACTATAAGCTGTGATGATTTGCCTTGGTTGGGAGAATGGCACTAGGTGTGACAAGAATTTGCTATCTAAGTACTAGAGGCATCTCGCCCATCCTGAAGAGGTAGGAAGCCTGTAGTAGGCAGAGGTTGAGGTAGAATGTGGGCCCAGACAAGTTATATAATTTATAGAACACAACTTTCAAATGCCCTTGTAATACAAGGCAACAATCCTACTTTTCCAGGTCTCTAACAAAAAGCATCTAGCTGAGCTAGAGTGTTTTCATGAGGCGTCTGCTACACAAAACAATATCTTGCTTAATAAATAACACCCGTTTCTACTTGGTGTCATTTTACTGTTTAATCAAAACTTATTTTCACCACTCTTAACCACAGTCTAAAGGAGGATGCTTCAATCTCTTCCTGATTTAACCTTAAACTTGGTCATGTGTACCATATGACTAGGATTGCCAGAGTCAGCCACTCTCCCAACAAAGGATGCTCAGTTAAATATTGCACAGAACACACTTATTCTAAAATTGTTTGTTTTCTGAAATTCAAATTTAATGGGGCATAATGTATTTTACTGGGCAATCCTACCTATGATGGACATATATATTTTTCCCCAGCTTTATTAAGGTATAATTGACAAATAAAAGTGTAAATATTTATGATATAAATGGACATATATACAGATGCTCCTCGACTTTTGAGGGGGTTACATCCTGATAAACCTGTCATAAGTTAGAAATACTGTGAGTTGAAAATTCATTTAACACACCTAACTTACTGAATATCCTAGCTTGGCCTAGCCAACCTTAAATGTGCCCAGAACACCTACATCAGCATATAGTTGGGGTGATGTAACACAAGCCCTATTTTATCATAAACGGTTTAATATCTCATGTAATTTATTGAATATTGTACTGAAAATGAAAGATAAAATGGTTGTATGGGTACTCGAAGTACAGTTTCTACGGCCTGTGTATCTCTTTCGCACCATCGTACAATTGAAAAATCCTATGTCAAACAATCATAAGTCAGGGACCATCTGTATTGTTGAAATAGAATTTTAAGTTGGATTCCTTTTTAGAAAAAATGATCTAAAAGGGATATGCTGTAAAAATCTACAAATGAAGTGTAAGAGGTGATGTACACATGAGCAATTTCACTGTATTCAAGAATACCAAAAATTGGGTGTGATTCCCTTGACGTTTAAGAAAGTGGTTTTGAATTTAAAAATAGCAATGCTTTATGCAGTAATAAATATATGCAATTTATTACCACTAGGAAGAGATCCAGGCAGAAAAATTTTGAAAGAAACATTTAGAAAGTTTTAGATATATTCATGTGCAATCATGCAAATCAAATAAAAAATGATACAGCACCTACTGTATTTTAGGCACTCATGATCCAGAGATGAAAACATGGTCCCTCTGCTCAGGGAGTCTACTAGCAATACACATATAATTCAAAATAACAATATAGTCTTGGGAGAAAAATAGAAGTAAATAATAAAGTACAGTCGTAGTAGGAAAAAAGGCATGGTTGATTATCTCTACTGGGGGAAAATGGGAGCAAGGGAAAACTCTAATAGATCACTCTTGAACTAGAATTTTGTTGTTTCTTTTAATTTTTATGTATGTATGTATGTATGTACAGGGTCTCAGTCTGGTGCCCAGGCTGGAGTTCAGTGACAGAATCATGGCTCACTGCAGCCTCGAACTCCTGGGCTCAAGTGATCCTCCTGCCTCAGCCTCCTAAGTAGCTGGGACAACAGGCACCGCGATGCCCAGCTAATTTTTTTTATTTTTTTTAGTAGATATGGGGGTCTCACTTTGTTGCTCAGTCCTGTCAATTCCTGGCTTTAAGTAATCCTCTGACAGGCCAGGCTTGGTGGCTCACACCTGCAATCCCAGCACTTTGGGAAGCCTTGGTGGGTGAGTCACCTGAGGTCAGGAGTTCGAGATTAGCCTGGCCACGATGGTGAAATCCCATCTCTACTAAAAATACAAAAATTAGCCGGTGTGGTGGTGTACACATGTAATCCCAGCTACTTGGGAGGCTAAGGCTCGAGAATTGCTTGAACCCAGGAGGCAGAGGTTGCAGTGAGCCAAGATTGCATCACAGGACTCCATCCTGGGTAACAGAGTGAGACTCCATCTCAAAGAGAAAAAAAAAAAGAAAAGAATGTTATTCTCCCACCCAGGCCTCCCAAATTGCTGAGGTTACAAGCATGAACCACTGTACTGGCCTGTTGTTTCTTTTTAAACCCATTTTATTTGTAGTATAGTTTACAAACAATAAGATTTACCCATTTAAAGTACAATTTGATGAGTTTTACCTTTTGTAGGGTTATTGAGGTATGATTTGCATAAAGTAAACTTTAATCTTTTAAAATGTACAGGTCAATGAATTTTAACAAACTTATTCAGTTGTATAACCAACTCCACAATAAAGATACAGAGTATTTCTACTATCAAAAAAATTCCTTCATGCCCTTTTGTGTTAGTTTTCTATTACTGGAATAATAACTTACCACAAACTTAGTGGTTGATAGCAGCACCCATTTTACTGTAGCACACTCCCGTATGGCAGAATTTAGGACGGTATGGCGGGGCTCTCTGCTAAGGATCTCACAAAACTGAAATCAAAGTGTTGCATAGGCTGAGCTCCTTTCTAGAGGCTCTGAGTAAAATCTGCTTAGAAGCTCGTTCAGGCTGTTGGCCGGATTCTGTTCCCTGCAGCTCTAGGACTGAGGTCCCCATTTTCTGGACACTTGACCTTCTCTACCTTCAAATCAGCAGTGAGTTGAATCCTTCTTGTACTTCAAACCTCTCTGACTTCTTCTGCTTTTAAAAGGTCATGTGATTTCACTGGGCCCACCTGAATAATCCAGGATAATATCACTATTTTAAGGTCAACTGATTAGTAACTTGAATTACGTGCAAAGTCTATTTTGCCATATAACATAATGCATTCATGGGCATAACAACAGTAGTAAAGGTCATAGGGTCAAAAATTCTGCATTTCACACATTTTGTATCAATGTCTCTATTCCAGCCTTTGGTAATATTTATTTCTATCCCTGTAGTTTTGTTTTTTCCAGAATGTCATGTAAATAGAATCATATAGTCTTTAGCTTTCTTTTTTTTTTT
>NW_016826925.1:164545-170142 GCF_001698545.2 Rhinopithecus bieti | reverse complement strand
TTTTTTTTTTTTTTTCCCAGGAGAAGAGGAATCTAGGAGATTGGGGAAATGTGTGGGTAGGGAATGGGGAGTGAAACTCCTAGAGAGCGCAAGGGAATGGACCCAGAAAAACACTGACTTGTGATTTTCTCTTTTCTGCAAGGTTAGCATGGTCATGGAATCCCAGGTATAAGGCGGTGATATTTACTCTTCCTGAAGATTCTGTACTTTGTAGCCCTCTGACATTTGGATGTGGATTTTTCCTTCAGCAGTATCTTTCCTTGCAAGGTTTTCCTCCCTGGAGGCTCCTCTTCATGTTTTTTGCTTATGCAAAGGTCCTTTTCTCGTCCAATTTTCTTTTAAGGTGTAATGTCTTGGACTTAGGCACAGACTGGACTATATTTGAGAAGTCATTTTCAAACCTGCTGAAGTGTCAGAGTACTTGGACGTCATGGTGCTCTTTGGGGGACTTTAAGAAATGGTATTTTAAAATTTGATTCTATCACTTAATTATGAGAATAATGAAATAAGCAGCATCATAGCACCTGTTGTGTAGGGACACATTATGAACCAAGCACTCTGTTAATCATTTTACATTGGTTACCTTATTCAGCTCTCATGATAACCCTGTGAAATGCGTACTACATGGAGATAGAGGCTCAGAGAAATTCAGAAACCCCTAGGGTCATACAACCAGGAAGTAGCAGATACCGTATTTGCTCCCTGGACTTTAAAGTTTAAGATTTTCCTGGGTTTGGTAATCCCAGCTGTAATCCCAGCATTTTGGGGTGCTGAGGCAGGAGGATCGCTTGAGCCCAGGAGTTTGAGGCTGCAGTGAACCATGATTCATGATTGCATCACTGCAATCATGCCTTGGTGACAAAGCAAGACCCGTTTTTTATTTTTTATATATTTTTTAAGCTTATGATTTTAACTACTACATCTACTGCCTACCCTTATGAACAATTTTAATAATATAAATATGACTACATTACAAGTTGGCAGTATTAAGTAAAACCTCTAGAATATGAATTTGAGCATACACAAAATAAGGTGATAAATGCGGATGTTCAGCTGAGTAGTCTAATATTTCTTTGCCACCATAACAACACAGACTCTGTGTCCCCTCAGGCTTGTTTACAGTAATTAGCTGTACTTCCTTCTCTCTCTGAGGTTCATTAAAAGCATCAGTTGATACCAAATGGTGTACTGTTTGCTACTAGCAGCTAATACAAGCAGGGAAAGAGAATTATTTTCTTTTTCTTTTTTTTCTTTTTTTCCCCGAGACGGAGTCTTGCTTTGTCGCCCGGGCTGGAGTGCAGTGGCCGGATCTCAGCTCACTGCAAGCTCCACTTCCCGGGTTTATGCCATTCTCCTGCCTCAGCCTCCGAGTAGCTGGGACTACAGGGGCCCGCCACCTCGCCCGGCTAGTTTTTTGTATTTTTTAGTAGAGACGGGGTTTCACCGTGTTAGCCAGGATGGTCTCGATCTCCTGACCTCGTGATCCGCCCGTCTCGGCCTCCCAAAGTGCTGGGATTACAGGCTTGAGCCACCGCGCCCGGCCGAGAATTATTTTCGTAAGGGTGCACTTTTGATTACTTCAGGAAACTGTTCTCTGAAGTGTAAATTTCTTTTAATCATTTTTCATTCCCTTCACAAAACTTAAGATACTTACAGTTTTAAAGAGCAGAGTGTTGGAGATGTTAACTATAAGAATGTCTGAGCCTTGTTTTTTTATTTTATTTTATTTTTTTTAAACACTTTCTTGGGCAAAAATGCCAAGAATAATCAAGGAACAAGATATTCCCCATTTTTATCATTTTCTCATCACCGTTCCTCAGAGGATCAAGACTCCTTTTAGATATCAGTACTCCTTTTCAGAATTGACCTTTACTCCCCACCATGGAGGATGCATGGACAGACACACTGTGAAAAATCTCAGGTTCCCAACCATACCCAGTATAACAAATGATATTACCTAGATAAGTCCAGAGCCAAGTCTTACAGGGCTATTAACAAGCTGATTTTCTAAGTTTCAACTCTCACCATCAAGCCAGCCAGGACAACTGTTAGGCCCCTGGTAACTATGAAAAAATACTGGGCTCCAGGCATAAGCCTAAGATTCCAGACCACTAGTAACAGAAATTGCCCTGTCTACCAGTTGGACTGCTCTTCTCCAAATCCCCTGAATAAAATTTTAGCCTGAGCATTGACCTAGCTCGGGTTACATGAGCTGCTCTTGAGTCCAGTTTCTCCAACCTACTTTTTCTCCAGTCTGTTCTTGTCACTTTGTTACAGGTTAGGCATGAGTGGGGCAGGAGACAGCTCTCCCTGACCCACTAGAAAGTTCGGGTGAGATTTGGCAATTACTGCATTGCCTCTCTAAAGGTGATAAATTGGCAGCCGGTGCCAGGGAGAGGCCATTTCCTGATTGGTCCACACCTGCCAACATTAAAGTGTTAATTAGAGGCAGGCCCCAGGGAGAAGCAATTTCCTGGGCATGCACATTAAGAGACAAAAATCGCAAAGTACTGTGTCCTGAGTTGGTTCCTTTTGGTGGGTTCTTGGTCTTGCTGACTTCAAGAATGAAGCCACGGACCTTCGTGGTCAGTGTTACAGCTCTTAAGGGTTGTGCAGATCCTAAGAGTGAGCAGCAGCAAGATTTATTGTGAAGAGTGAAAGAACAAAGCTTCCACAATGTGGAAGGGGACCCAAGCGGATTGCCACTGCTGACTGGAGTGGCCAGCTTTTATTCTTTTATTTGTCCCTGCCCACATCCTGCTGATTGGTCCATTTTACAGAGTGCTGATTGGTCCATTTTACAGAGTGCTAATTGGTGCATTTACAATCCTTTAGCTAGACACAGAGTGCTGATTGGTGCATTTACAATCCTTTAGCTAGGCACAGAGCACTGATTGGTGCATCTACAATCCTCTAGCTAGACGGAAAAGTTCTCCAAGTCCCAGGAAGTCCTGCTGGCTCCACCTCTCAGTACGATCTTCCAGGTATATGCCACCAGAAAAAGGGAAGAAAGCCTCAGATGGGCATGCCTGCAACTTCCTAAACACACTGCACATGCTCAGTTCCCAAGGGTAAGGAGGGCACTGCACATACACAAAACCCACAATAAGGGAAGAATCATGGAAAAGAGGTGAGCATATAAAGTCCCAGGGTCAAGGTGACAGGTGCTTTTTTCTCTCTTTGACCTTCAGGTGCCCACTTGGATCTCACCCAAGGGTTCTTTCCTTCCTTTCCTGTTCTAAGTGAGAGGTGAAGCCAACTGGACTTCCTGAGTTGGGTGGGGACTTGGAGAACTTTTCTATCTAGCTAGAGGATTGTAAATGCACCTATCAGCTCTCTGTGTCTAGCTAAAGGATTGTAAATGCACCAATCAGTACTCTGTAAAAATGCACGAATCAGCCCTCTGTGTCTAGCTAAAGGATTGTAAATTCACCAGTCAGCACTCTGTAAAAATGCACCAATCAATGCTCTGTGTCTAGCTAAAGGATTGTAATGCATCAATCAGCACTCTGTAAAAATGACCAATCAGCGCTGTGTCTAGCTCAAGGATTATAAATGTACCAATCAGCACTCTGTAAATACGCATCAATCAGCATTCTGTATCTAACTAAAGGATTGTAAATGCCCCAATCAGCACTCTGTAAAGTGGACCAATCAGCAGGATGTGTGTGGGGACAAATAAAGGAATAAAAGCTGGCCACACCAGCCAGCAGTGGCAACCAGCTTAGGTCCCCTTCCACGCTGTGGAAGTTTTGTGCTTTCACTCTTCACAATAAATCTTGTTGCTGCTCACTCTTTGGGTCTGCACCACCTTTAAGAGCTGTAACACTCACCACGAAGGTTTGTGGCTTCATTCTTGAAGTCAACAAGACCAAGAACCCAACGGAAAGAACCAATTCTGGACATCCCTTGGCAACCACGAAGGGACTATGGCCAAGTGATGAGTACCATCAAGCCCCTTTTGCTTGTCACTCTGTCCTATTTTTCCTTAGAATTCGGGAGCTAAATACCAGGCACCCGTTGGCCAGTTAAAAGTGACTAGTGCGGCCACTGGACTAAAGACATGGCTGTGAGAGCTCTTTCTGGGAAAGGGCTCTCTAACAATCCCTGACTCTTCGGAGTTGGGAGTGTTGGTTTACCTGGAACCTGACTCTCTTGAGGGTCAACTGAGCCTAAAAGATAAGTTTATTACCCAGTCAGCCACAGATATCAGGAGAAAGCTCCAAAAGCAAGCACTGGGCCCCGAACAAAATCTGGAGGCATTATTAAACCTGGCAACCTTGGTGTTCCATAGTAATGACCAAGGGGGAACAGGCCTGCAAGGAAAAGCAAGATCAGAGAAAGGCCGCAGCCTTAGTCATGGCCCTCAGACAAACAAACCTTGGTGGTTCAGAGAGGACAGAAAATGGAGCAGGCCAATCACCTGGTGGGGCTTGTTATCAGTGTGGTTTGTAAGGACACTTTAAGAAAGATTGCCCAACGAGAAACAAGCTGCCCCCTTGCCCATGTCCATTATGCCGAGGCAATCACTGGAAGGTGCACTACCCCAGGGGACAAAGGTTCTCTGGGCCAGAAGCCCCCAACTAGATGATCCAACAACAGGATTGAGGGTGCCCGGGGCAAGTGCCAACTCATGTCATCACCCTCACTGAGCCCCGGGTACGTTTAACCATTAAGGGTCAGGAAATTGACTTCCTCCTGGACACTGGCACAGTCTTCTCAGTGTTAATCTCCTGGCCCAGACAGCTGTCCTCAAGGTCCATTACCATCTGAGGAGTCCTGGGACCGCCTGTAACCAGGTATTTCTCCCACCTCCTCAGTTGTAATTGGGAGACTTTGCTCTTTTCAAATGCCTTTCTTGTTGTGCCTGAAAATCCCACAGCCTTATTAGGGAGGCACATATTAGCCAAAGTTGGAGCCATAAATATGGGCACCCATACATGAATATGGGTACCCATACGTGAATATGGGTAACAAGTTACCCATTTGTTGTCCTCTGCTTCAGGAGGGAATCAACCCTGAAGTCTGGGCATTGGAGGGACAATTCAGAAGGGCAGAAAATGCTTGCTCAGTCCAAATCAGGCTAAAAGACCCCACCACTTTTCCTTATCAAAGGCAATATCCCTTAAGGCCTGAAGCTCATAAAGGATTACAGGATATTGTTAGACATTTAAAAGCTCAAGGCTTAGTGAGAAAATGCAACAGTCCCTGCAACACCCCAATTCTAGGAGTCTTCCTAAGTCTCAACATTAACATTGTCCCAGGAAATCAGACCCTATCAGTGCCCCTCAAAGTTCAAGTCCATCAGCGCAGAGCCATACAACTATTATCCCTACTTATAGGGTTAGGAATGGCTACTGCTACAGGAACTGGAATAGACAGTTTATCTGCTTCATTATCCTATTGCCACACACTCTCAAAGGATTTCTCAGACAGTTTGCAAGAAATAACGAAATCTATCCTTACTCTACAATCCCAAATAGACTCCTTGGCAGCAGTGACTCTCCAAAACTGCCGAGGCCTACACCTCCTCACTGCTGAGAAAGGAGTACTCTACACCTTTTTAGGGGAAGAGTGTTGTTTTTACACTAACCAGT
>NW_016826925.1:162108-164183 GCF_001698545.2 Rhinopithecus bieti | reverse complement strand
CTCTGTGTCTAGCTAAAGGATTGTAAATGCACTAATCAGCACTCTGTAAAAATGCACCAATCAGCACTCTGTGTCTAGCTAAAGGACTGTAAACGCACCAATCAACACTCTGTGAAAACACACCAATCAGCACTCTGTGTCTAGCTAAAGGATTGTAAATGCACCAATCAGCACTCTGTAAAATGGACCAATCAGCACTCTGTAATGGACCAAGGGACACTGGAAGGAACCAGCTCCAGACACATAAGCCTTTTAAATAAACTTCCACCCCTGCTCTGGAACTTGCCTCGGTCTCTTTTCTGCTTTATGCCCTTCAGTGAAATTCTTTCTTTTGAGGAGGCAAGGGCTGAAGTTGCTGCAGACCCGCACAGATATGCCTTTGGTAACTTGGAGTAACTTGGATCTCTGCCACCACTAACAACTTTAGTTATTTCTCTACATGTCTTCTTACAGTTTACACTTGTCTCAGAATCATCTTAAGTTCTAGATTGTCGGCACTTTTGTATTTTATCTCCTATGAGCCAGCATCCATATTGCCTTCATTTCTTTCAACATTCATAAAATCACATTTCTTAGAATAAATGGAGCTACATAGATAATAAAGATGATATATCAGGAGGCATGAGTCATCACATCTTCAGTGCATAATGTAATGATAGAGACAGGAGACAGCCATGGGTCTCTGGCGAAACCCCATCTTCAAGCCTAAAACAGCCTGAAGGCTGAAAACCGGACTGCTGGTCCCAGATGAAGCCTGCCCTTTCCTGATTGATTCTTTCTGAATAATACCCACCTGCAAACTGGGAGTATAGGGTGGAGCCTCGGGAAGTTCACGCTGTTCGTGGGAGCAGCCTGGTCTCTCCTGTTCCTGTGTGGTGACCTGGTATTAAATCTGTGAGGTGGGAAACCTAATGGCAAAACTCTCTCTCACTTTGCTGAGAGTTATTTTCCTTTTTTCTTTTCGCCCAATAAATTCCATTTTCCTCACCCTTCTATGTGTCCGCGAGCCCAAAATTTCTGGTCATGGGACAACAAGCTGAACTAAGGAGAAAGTCCTACAAAGTAATTGTTGCATAATGTCAAAGAAACAGGCCTCCAAGGTCTCAGACAATTACATGTGCACCAAAACCCTGAGATGAGAGAAGGGACTGTTATGTTTTTTGACTCAGCCTCTAAAACAACATTAGAAAAAAAATCTCAAGCAGTGGGGCCAGGCATGGTGGCTCACACCAGTAATCCCAGTGCTTTGGGAGACCTAGGTGGAAAGATCACTTCACGCTAGGAGTTTGAGACCAGCCTGGGAAACATAGTGAGACCCTTGTCTCTATAAAAGTAAAATAAAATTAGCCAGGTGTGGTGGGGCATGCCTGTAGTCCTAGCTTCTTGGGAGACTGAGTCAGGAATATTGCTTGAGCCTAGGTGTTCGAGGGTGCAGTGATGTATGTTCATGCCACTGCACTCCAGCCTGGGTAACAGTGAGACACTGTCTCTTTAAAAAAAAAAAAATCAAGCAGTGAACTGAAAATCTTATTCTTCAGTGCAAAGATTCAGATGTGACTGATTTATAAAGTATCAGTTTAAATCTCTTTTAGATAACCTAAATTGTCAAAAAAATATGTGAAAACTCATAGGCTAATTGAAACACGATGTTCTATTCAGGTAAAATTAAATATGAATAGCATTTTACCTCAATGGTTCCAATATTCTCAAAGTTGCTGCCTGGTGATAATAAATTTCTTTCGCAATCCCTTGCTATAGTGAAGATCTTTGTTAAATCGAAAGTTCTTGACCAGGCACAGTGGCTCACGCCTGTAATCCCAGCAGTTTGGGAGGCTGAGGTGAGGGGATCACTTGAGCTCAGGAGTTCAAGACCAGCCTGGCCTACATGGTGAAACGCTGTCTCTACTAAAAAATACAAAAGTTAATTGGGTGTAGTGGCGCGCACCTGTAATCCCAGCTACTCAAGAGGCTGAGGCATGAGAATCACTTGGATCCAGGAGATGGAGGTTGCATTGAGCTGAGATAGCACCACTGCACTCCAGCCTGGGTGATGGAGTGACTCTACCAAAAAAAAA
>NW_016826925.1:155563-156949 GCF_001698545.2 Rhinopithecus bieti | reverse complement strand
AAAAAAAAAAAAAAAAAAAAACCCAAAAACAAAAAACAATTTAAAACCCTACAAAACCAAGACCCAGTAGCATGTTGTCTACAAGAAATCCACTTTAAATATAAACACATAAGGTTAAAAGTAAATGGAAGGGGAAAGATATAATGTGCTAACACTAATAAAAAAAAAAGTGGCAGTGTTTATATTAATTTCAGACAAAGCTATTTTGGAGCAGGGAAAGTTATCAGGGGTAAAGAGGGGCATTACATAATGATGAAGGGGTTAGTTCTTCCTGAATACATAATAATTCTTGATGTGTATGCTCTTGACAACAGAGCAAAACCCAATAGAACTGAAAAGAGAAATAGATGAATCCACTATTATAGTTGGAGTTTTCAACACTCCCCTATCAGAAATGGACAAGTGCAGCAGGCAGAAGATCAGTAAGGACATATTTGAACTAAACAGCACCGTCATTAAACTGGATATAATTGAGATTTCCAGATAACTTCATCCAGTTGCAGAACACACATTCTTCTCAACCTCACATGCAACACTCACCAAGAGAGACTGTATTCTGGACCCTAAAACACACCTTAGCAAATATCAAAGAATAGAATTCATGCAATGCCTGCTCCCAGACCACAATGGAATATGCTTGAAAGCAATAACCAGAAAATCCCCAAATATTTGGAGATTAAAAATATACTTCTAAATAGCACATGAGTCAAAGAAAAAAATCTCAACCAGGCATCATGGCGCACCCCTGTAATCCCAGCACTTTGCGAGGCCAAGGGGGGCAAATCACATGAGGCTGGAGCTTGAGACCAGCCTGGCCAACATGGTGAAACAACATCTCTACAAAACATAAGGACTCGGTTAGCTCTTCACAACCTGATCACAGCCTTGAAGCCAAGGAACATAGAGAACAAGCCATTGTTTGTGATGCATTCATTCATTTATTCATTTATTCAAACACGTGGAGCAAAAGCAATGGGAAGTTCATACTGGGCAGAAGGCAACAGAGTTGCTAGAGTCCTCTAAGACAGCAAGTACTATCAGAGATCATAGGGGCTGGCATTGGGAGGAGGTATCTATCTAGGTATCTCTGTCGTCCAGGCTGGAGTGCAGTGGTGCCATTACGGCTCATGGCAGTGTCAACCTCCCAGGCTCAAGTGATCCTCCCACCTCAGTCTCCTGAATAGCTGGAACCATAGGCACACACCACTGTGCCTGGCTAATTTTTGTTTTTTTGTAGAGGTGGGATCTCACTATATTGCCCAGCCTGGTCTCAAACTCCTGTACTCAAGCAATCCTCCTTCTTTGGCTTCCCAAAGTGGTTGAGATTATAGGCATAAGCCACTGAACCTGAGAAAGATATTCCTTTTGCACAGCCAGATATATATA
>NW_016826925.1:149237-152485 GCF_001698545.2 Rhinopithecus bieti | reverse complement strand
TTTTTTTTTTTTTTTTTTTTTTTTTTTTTTTTTTTGAGACAGGGTCTCGCTCTGTCACCCAGCTGGAGTACCATGGCATGATCATTGTTCTCACTGCAACCTCGACCTCCCAGGCTCAACTGATCCTCTCACCTCAACTTCCCAAGTAGCTGGGAGCACAGGTATGTGCCACCATGCCAGGCTAATTTTTTAACTTTTTGTACAGATCGAATCCCAGTATATTGCTCATGCTGGTCTCGAACTCCTGGGCTCAAGCAATCCTCCTGCCTTGGCCTCCCAAAGTGCTGGCATCACAGGCATGAGTCACTGTGCCCAGCAGACTTCTAAGTCTTAAGGACAAGGAGTGTATCTTAATAATCTTGGTATCTCTAGTTCCATGTATAAAGCCTTGTGCGAAGTAGTTGTTCAATAAATATTTTTTTTAAAAACATAGTGAGGGATGAATGTTTGGGAGGAGAATCTATGTTTGGCCTAGGGTAGGCTTAAGATATCTACTTTACTTTGGTGTCCTGGTTCATTCCCAACTAAAGCTTCAGGGTTTTACAGAATGGCATGGAGAGCCAGGTTGTTTTGGCCATGCCCAGAAAGTGTTGGCTTCAGTATAATCTACCAAATTTAGGAGTTATTTGTAACAAAACTAGATTAAATAGAATTTCAGAGTCTAACAGCTACTGGAATATATACTGTAGCACAGTCAACAGCAGTAACACGAATATATTAGGAAAATGAGATTGCTGAAAGACTAAAGGAGAAAGGAATCTGGGTGCTATAGAGACCAAACAGTAGTCACAGCTGTTGACTCTAGGGGACAACAGAACAAGAGGAGGATAAAAAGCAATAAAGGGCCATTGAAAGCACACCTGTTATAGTAGGAGACAGGCCTTGGACAGTATCTGGTTACATGCCTAGGACAATTTGCCTCTTATTTATTTTAAACTCTGAGTAATCTAGGGATAAAATCAGTCTGAGATGGGGTATTGTTTTAACATTTCCTATTGGCAGTATCCTTTTTCTGTTACTGGGAAAAGACATAGAGTCAAACATAAAGCAAAGGCAATTTATCTTTTTAAATACATGTATAAAATGTAAATAATATAGGAAAAAGAAAATTACTGAGCAATAACCATCCAATTCAAAAGTAATCTTACTGTTAACCTTTTCTGATGCCCTGTCTTGCCAATAAATATAATTTTGTGTGAGAAATCTTATCATCCAGGTGTTATTATTAAAATAATTATTTCATCTTTAACCTCAACAGATGGCTTAGATACACAGGAATCTAGTTCTATATTTATAAGTATCATATTTTAACAATTCCTGAAACTAAGTGGGTAGCTTAATAAAACAGATGTGTGCAATAGCTAAAAATATTTGGATAAAAATGGAAATATAAAGTCAAAAATCTGGATTTATGTTTACATGATAACAGAATAAAATTTTCATTTTTAGTATAATATGCAGACATTGCAAAACATCTCTTTTAAGTTATACATTTCCCCATATAGAAGAGAGTATTGCTGCACCAACAAGAACAACAGACAAACTTTGATTATATTAATTGATTCTAAGGTAGGCATGCCTAACAGGAAGAAGAACCTCCTGTAGGACTTGTGTGTGTTTTCTGTTTGATGTGTTTCCTGTTTGATGAACCAAATAATTTCCTAATTGCTACCATCCATAGTTTACGTAGTATCACTTCTAGTGGTATTTATTTATTTATTTATTTGAATCTTAAGCCGATGGTGGAGGGACAGGGTCTTGAAGGATATTCCAAGTAGAGCAGCATGTGCAGAGGAACCAAGATGGTAAGGAACTGGGCATGTTGGAGGATGTAAAGGAAGGCCAGAATAGTGCAAGAAGAGTGAGCGAGGGCAGGAGTTTGGACTTCACACTAGGAGCAACAGGAAATCACTGAATGGTTTTCATGTTCAAGAGTGACACAATCTGGTTTACATGGCTAAATGGTCCCGATGTTTACAGTGTGCAAATTGGAATGGAAGGCTGGGCAAGGTGCAAGCTACAGGCAGTGGTGATATCTGTTGGCTTGCCCTAGAATCCTGGCAATAGAGAAGGAGGGTTGTGGGCAGATATGTCAGTGGTAGAATCAATAGGGTTTAGTGAGTAATTAATCAGAAGAGAGAGTGTAATGTTGAAGATGACTCTTGATTTTCTGACTTGAGTGGGCGTACAGCAGTGCTTTTCACTGAAATGCAAAGCACTAAAGGAGAAACAGAAATTTGGGGAGGTAATGTAAATCTTGGATACACTGTTTGCCCTGTTGAATTTTGGTGCCTATGAAATAGCTATGGTAGGTAGGTTTTGGGCTCAGTATAAAATCTAGGATGGTTTCACTGGCACATAGCTGAAACCCTGGAAATGAATGAAATCATCTAGGGAGAAAAAAAAAAAAACCCATACCCCGAGGAACTCCAGCATTTAAAGTTTGATCAATGATGGAGGAAGCAAGGACAGAGCCAGGAAACTGCAAATGGTGAGATCAAAGAAATCATGGGAACATTGTTTCAGGAAGGCGGATGTAATCTTGTAAGGTGAAGACTGAGACAGTCACATAAGTAAGATTCTCTTCAGTCATGTTCCTGTCATGGCATCTCCTTCTACCTGAATTAAATGGTATAATTCACTGGCAAGGTGACTCTTCTACATAGGCAAGATTGGAGTATATGGAGAAAATGATTCTCCTCTTGAATCTAATACAGTTTATGGAATAATGCCCTGGGTATTTTCCACAGGCATTTGACAAACTATCTTCTTTTCCTAGGAGAACCAGACTTCCTATATATGATTTATTAGCACCACCAATTGCCAAATACACTGGAACTCAACAAAAGAATTCTATTTTTTCTAAGAGAGAAAGAAATACAATTTCAGGGGAAAATGTCCACAGGGACTTAAGATATTATGTCTATGTTTGTTGAGCAGACATAGAAGAAAGATCAAAGGGTAAAACACATTGAAAATGGTTCTTGAGCTAAAACTCCCTAAAGTTTGTGGATTTCTGGGAATCTGAAGCCTTTTGAATGAAGAGTATAATCTGTACACAAAGTTTGAGTTCAATTAGGATCAGATATCAAAGATGATCTTGCTTGCTTCAAATGATTTAACTGGATACTGGCTGAAAAGAGCGTAAGCTAGAAAGGAACTAGAAATGTTGTGACTAATATTCTGACAGATGAAAATAACAGGAAGAAGAACTCTGTGGCAATCCAGACAAAAAAAAAAAAAAAAAA
>NW_016826925.1:142829-146016 GCF_001698545.2 Rhinopithecus bieti | reverse complement strand
CCCTTTTTTTTTTTTTTTTTTTTTTTTTTTTTTTTTTTTTTTTTTTTTTTTTTTTTTTTTTAAAGATGAGGTCTCACTCTCTCACCTAGGCTGGAGTGCAGTGGCTGGAGTGATCACAGCTCATTGAAGCCTCAAACTCTAGGGTTCAAGAGATCCTCCCACCTCAGCCTCCTTCATAGGTCAGATTACAAGCACGTGCCACCATGTCCAACTAATAGATTTCTTTACTGTAAGTTTTCTCTGAGCTTTTAATCTGTGCATGAGCATTTACAAGCTCCAAAGTTGAACATGGTATGTTTTTTCCACATTTTTTGACCATGGGCTGCTTTTTCAAAACCACTTTATTGAAATATAAGTGGTATATGTATATATTTATTTTTTAATTTCAAATGTTTAAAGTGTGCTGTTTCATACATTTTGATATATATAGACATCCATGAGACCATGTCCACAACCAAAGTAATTGTCATATCCATAATTCCCCCAAATTTACTCCTATCCCTTCTTAATCCTGCCCTCCATTCATCACCATCTCCTGCTTTCATTACCAGGCAACCACCCATCTGATTTCTGCCACTGGTTTGTAATTTCTAGTATATTACATAAATAAAATTATACAGTATGTCATCTTTTTTGGCCGGGCTTCTTTCACTTAGCATAATTATTTTTAGATTTTTTTCTATGTTGTTACAATTTTCAGTAGTTCATCCCTTTTTATGGCTGAATATATAGAAGTCCATTGTATGGATATAGCAAGTATGTTTATCCATTCTTTCATTGATGGACATATCCATGTTTTGGCTATTATAAATAAAATTGCTTTGTACATTAATGTACAAGTCTTTACATAGACATAGGCTTTCAGTTTTCTTGAATAAATAACTATTACTAGAATGGCTGAATCATATGGGAAGTGTATGTTTAGCCTTTTAGTGTGTTTAACTTTTTAGAAAACTGCCAAACTGTTGTGCAAATCAGTTGTTCCATTTTCCATTCTCACCAGCAGTATAAGACAGTTCCAGTTCTTTCAGATTCTCACCACACCGAATATGGTCACTGTTTTCATTTTAGCGATTCTAATAGATGTGTATTGTCATGTGTTTCTGTAATGATTCTAATAGATTATATTGTCATGTGCTTCTGTAATGATTAAAGATGCTGAGTATATTTTCATGGGCTTATTTGCCATCTGTATGTCTTCTCTGATGTAATGACTGTTCAAATACTTTGCCCACATTTTATTGGGATTTTCTTGTGTTATTGTTGCATTTTGGGAGATTTTTTAAAAATACATTTTAAAGTCCTCTATTAGACATATGATATTTTTTCAAAGGGACATCTAATAGGACTAGTTTTGCTTAGTGTAACTTTAAATGCGTACAATCATCTCTTTAAACTGTATTACTTTAAAAAAGTTGCTTCTGATTCAGTAGTCGTCTTAATCCGTTTGTGCTGTTGTAACAAAATATCTGAGATTAGGTCATTTATAATAATAGATATTTGTTTCTCACAGTTCTGTGAAGGCCAAGATCAAGTTGCCGGCAGGTTCAGTGTCTGGCGAAGCCCCAGTCTCTGCTTACAAGATAGCATCTTGAGGCTGGGCGCAGTGGCTCATGCCTGTAATCACAGCACTGTGGGAGACCAAGGCAGAAGGATCACTTGAGCTCAGGAGTTTTGAGACCAGCCTGGGCAACAAAGTAAGACCTTGTCTCTACAAAATAAAAAATAAAAAAATTAGCTGGGTGTGGTGGTGTGTTCCTGTAGTCCCAGCTACTCAGAAGGCTGAGGCAGAAAGATTGCTTGAACCCGGGAGGTCGATCCTGCAGTGAGCCGTGATTGCACCACTGCACTCCATGCTGGGTCAGAGAGAGAGAGACTCTGTCTTCCAAAAAAAAAGGGGGAAAGAAAAGAAAAGAAAAGATGGCACCTTGAACACTATATGCTCCAGAGGAGACAAATGCTATGTCTTCACATGGCAGGAAAGACAGAAGGGCAAAAGGATCTAGTTAGTTCCCCACAGCCCTTTTGTAAAGCATGAATCCCATTCATAGGGGTAGAGCTCTCATGACCTAATCACCTCCTAAAGGCCCCACCTTTATTTTATTTTATTTTTTTTTGAGACAGGGTCTTACTCTGTGGCGCAGGCTGGAGTGTAGTGGTGCAATCACAGCTCACTGCAGCCTCAACCTCCTGAACTCAAGCGATCCTCCTACCTCAGCCTCCCAAGTAGCTGGGACTACAGACAAACACCACTATGCCCAGCTAATTTATTTTATTTTATTTTTTTTGGAGACGGGGTCTCACCATATTGCCCAGGTTGATCTCAGACCCTGGGCTTAAGATATCCTCCCACCTCGGCCTCCCAAATTGCTGGGATTACGGGCATGAGCCACTGTGCCTGGCAAGCCCAACCTCTTAATAACTTTGCATTGGAGATTAAATTTCAACATAAATTTTGGAAGGGAGACAAACATTTAGGCCACAGCAGTAGGTTTGTGGTTGGGTCCCATAGTCTTCTTTCTTAGTAAGCCCTCAGATTATGCTAATCCATGGACCACACTTTTTATTATTATTATTATACTTTAAGTTCTAGGGTACATGTGCACAATGTGCAGGTTTGTTACATATGTAAACATGTGCCCTGTTGGTGTGCTGCACCCATTAACTCATCATTTACATTAGGTATATCTCCTAATGCTGTCCCACCCCTCTCCCCCTACCCCACGACAGGCCCCAGTGTGTGATGTTCCCTTTCCTGGGTCCAAGTGTTCTCACTGTTCAATTCCCACCTATGAGTGAGAAAATGTAGTGTTTGATTTTTTGTCTTTGCGATAGTTTGCTGAGAATGATGATTTCCAGCTTCATCCGTGTCCCTACAAAGGACACGAAATCAACCTTTTATATAGCAGACTATATAGGTAGGTGAGTGTATTAGTCTGTTTTTGCACTGCTATAAATAAATACTTCAGACTCAGTAATTTATAAAGAAAAGAGTTTTAATTGGCTCACAGTTCCACATGGCTGTACAGTAAGCATAGCAGCTCCTGATTCTGAGGATGTCTCAGGAAACTTACAATCATGGTGGGAGGCAAAGGGGAAGCAGGTACTTTTTATGTGGCTGGTGCAGGAGGAAGAGAGAGAGGTTGGGAGTGCTACACACTTTTGAACAACCAGATCTCATTGAGAA
>NW_016826925.1:135093-141413 GCF_001698545.2 Rhinopithecus bieti | reverse complement strand
GAGACCAGCCTGGGCAATATAGGAAAACTCTGTCTCTACAAAAAAATTAAAAAATTAGCCAGACATAGTGATGGGTACCTGTAGTCTCAGGTAGTTGGGAGGCTGAGGTGGGAAGATAACTTGAGCCTGGGAGGTTGAGGCTGCAAGAACTGTGATCATGCCACTGTACTCCAGCCTGGGTGACAGAGTGAAACACTGTCTCAATTTTTTAAAATGCAAAATGGGAAAACTAGAAAAAATAAATTATTGTGTATAAGACATTGTTAGGCAGTGAGGGGAGGTAAAGAGGAAAAGATGATGTGTTCCTAACCATGTGCATATTTTATCATGTATTCCAATTATTATATTTGTTGGTTCATGTTTTTTCACCCCTTCAGGCAGGGAACATGCCTTGTTTGACTTTGTGTGTAAGTTTTAAAACTA
The DNA here is from genome assembly GCF_001698545.2 of Rhinopithecus bieti. Lineage (NCBI taxonomy): Eukaryota > Metazoa > Chordata > Mammalia > Primates > Cercopithecidae > Rhinopithecus > Rhinopithecus bieti. The sequence goes on along the minus strand of NW_016826925.1, from coordinate 140,990 downwards.
TTTGTTTTTTAAAAAACTGTTTTTGTTGTTATTTTGCTTTTTTTTTTTTTTTCTGAGACAGGGTCTCACTCTGTTGCCCAGGCTGGAGTGCAGTTGTGCAACCACGGCTCGCTGCAGCCTAGACCTCCAGGGCTCAAGCCATCCTCCCACCTCAGCCTCTTGAGTCTCTGGGACTACAGGTACATGTCCCCATGTCCAGCTAATTACAAATTTTCTTTTTTTTTAATGACAGGGTCTTACCATCTTGCTTGGACTTGTCTCAAACTTCTGGCCTCAAGGGACCCTCCTGCCTTGGTCTCCCAAAGTTCGTTAGAGGCGTGAGCCACTGTGCCTGGCCAAAGCTATTTGTTGAACTATGTTTTTGGCTAGCCCATGTTGCAGTAAAACTAAGTCACCTTGATTTCTAATATTTGAGACAGACCCTTGTGGAACATGAACATGAGTCCATAATTCTCAGCAGCTTCATCTGGCATCAAACATCCCTAATACCGTATTTCTACTATATGTTTTAACAATGAGGTTTCCTGATTAGATCTTTAGATTAGTTTACTTAATTTTTTCTTTTCCCCTTTGTTGTAAGATTATACTTAAATGAATGAATAAATAGGCTTATAGTTAATTAAAAGAGATGTGTTAGATACATGGGAAAAAACTACAGCAAAAATTAGGGAACAGCGGCAGCAAAAGTATTAAGGTAGAGAAATACAGGATATCATCAGTAAAAGGGTATAGCCCAGTTTAAGCAGAGTGGAATATGGGATGCCAGGAGATTAACATAACATAATGCAGGAAACATTTGTTCACTTGGGTACACAGTAGAGCTTAATAATGGTGTCACTGTCAATACTTGGCTCAGCTGTTGAGTTTCATTGGTACAGATAAAATCGTTGCTCCGTGGCCCCAGATAGCTTCTAGAACCTGCTAACTTTCTCTACAAGGTGCTCCAGATCAAGTGCAAAAATGAGTTCCGTCTGTTACACATACTCCATAAACAATATGAAGGTGTCTTAACTGATTGAGTGGCAAAAGCCTCTTCAGGTGCAAGGGTGTACAATTACATAGTGAGGTTAATATGCTGATGCTCAAGTCTATTTAAATAAACCAACAATCTCTGTGGGTCTAATTTCCCAAAGTGGCGATTAGGGGTTTTGTTTTGTTTGTTTGTTTTTTTTGACAGGGTCTCACTCTGTCACCCAAGCTGGAATGCAGCAGCATGATCACAGCTCATTGCAGCCTTGATCTCCCAGGCTCAAGCAATCCTCAGGCTAATCCTCAATTAGCCTCCTGAGTAGCTGTGATAGCATTTAACCAGGCATGGTGGTGTGTGCCTGTGGTCCCAGCTACAGTGTCTTTCTATATTGTCCAGGCTTGTCTCGAGCTCCTGGGCTCAAGTAATCTTCTGTCTCAACACCCCAAAGTCATTTCCCAAAAAAGTGGGTATGTATTTATTTCTAAGGTTGTTCTGAACAAAAGGTATTTCATCTCTCTCCAGCTTTGCCAAAATAAGAGGGTTTGGATATTCTTAGACCAATAATAGGCATTATACCAACCCTATGTCTTGCTACTAAAGAGGGACCATGTTTTAATGGCATCATGTAGGATGAAGTTGAAATGTGAGTTAAAATGTGGAATGGCCAAGGTCATTCAGGCAAGTAACTTTTCCAGAAATCATTTTAAAAATTGATTTTTATATGTTTAACTATTTGAGATATTTTATGTCTAGCACAGTCTGGGAGCAAAGTTTCTACAAAAGCTGATTTCACTCCAGCATCTATTTCAAATCATTTATTTATTCAACAATTATTAGTTGAGTACTCACTACATGTCAGACCCTATTCTAAACCTCAGGGATAAGAAGTAAACAAAAGCAAGTCCCTGCCCTCATGGAGCTTGCAATCTTGTGAGGGATACATAATAAATTAATCAATACATATATACCATATCATCACATGCTGATAATTATTCATTGGAAATTTAAAGCAAGATAAAGAGATAGAGAGTGAATGGGAGGGGTTATTTTATACAAGGCAGTCAGCTACAGCCACTCTTATGTGGTGATGTTTGAGTAGATACATTGATGTGGTGAGAGAGTAAACCATATACAGTTCCCAGGGAAGAACTTTCCAGGACAAGGTAGCAGCCTATCTGAAGGTTCTGAGGTATAAATGAGTTTAGCATATTCTAGAAATGGCAAGGAGAAGAGTGTGGCTAGAACAGGGTATACAAAACAGTGGAACATGAGGTCAGAGAGGTGGAGGTGGATTGAATAAAAGACATGTAGGATCATACTGGCTCACGACTAGGATTTTAGATTTAATTCAAAAAGTAATTAGACAAGAGAGTAATGTGGTCTGGTTTACAATATAAAAGTCCTCTGCTTGCCCTGGGCTGTGTATAGGTTAAAATTGGCCAATTCCTGATGACTATTTGACAGACCCCTAAAAGACCTCTTTCTTTTACTTTGGGCAAAAGAAATTTACCATAATTGCAGACCCTGGAGGAACTCAGTAGTACTCCAGTTCTCTGCCTTTAGTGTTTCAGTTTTCATTTCCCCTTTTCTGGTGGACATGGTCCAAGGCCCCTCATCAGTGTCTGGTTGAAAGTAATCTACTCAACTTTACAGACACATGCACATTCTGGAACTATTCAGCCATTTCTCCCTGTCCCTAAGCCTGTGGGTGGAATACATATGTCACTACATTTCTGTTAACCTGGTAGTAAGTATTGCACTACTTGGGTTCTCCAAATAATTACTGGCCCAATAGTGGGACTCCTGTTGTCATGAGACTTGCTTTAGTGCCTTGCTCTGACACTCCTGTTTCAAAGCATATTTGCAAATAACTCCAGGATCTCCAGTAAAAGTCTCCTTTCCTTTTCCTGCAAAAGGATAAGTATATACCTGTAACACAACTTAGAAATTACAGTCCTCAAGTCACCACATTTTTCTAGGAATAGCTTTCATTCTGTTTTTTATTTTTTTTCTCTCCCAGGCAAAACTGAGAAGTAAAGTTCTTTAGCAACCAAATGGCAGAACCAGATTTAGAATCCAGTAAAACTTTCTGTGAAATGTAGGAAACTATGTCATTATATGTTGTTTTGTTGCTAAAGATATATTAATTTGCAATTTAAAATTTCACCTTCTGCTGGGCATGCCTGTAATCCCAGCATTTTGGGAGGCTGAGGCAGGCGGATCACCTGAGTTTGGGAGTTCAAGACCAGTCTGATGAACATGAGGAAACCCCATCTCTACTAAAAATACAAAAATTAGCCGGGCGTGGTGGTGCATTCCTGTAATACCAGCTACGAGGGAGGCTGAGGCAGGAGAGTCACTTGAACCTGGGAGGCGGAGGTTGTGGTGAGCTGAGATCGCGCCATTGCACTCCAGCCTGGGCAACAAGAGTGAAACTCAGTCTCAAAACAAAAACAAACAAACAAACAAAAAATCACCTTCCTCAGTACCCAGACTATAAACTTTACTGGCCTTTATTTAGATTCAATTTTCAAAAGGAAGCTCCCCTCACCTCCATCAGTTTTATTTGAAAATATATTTTAAAACCTGCAATTTATTGGGAAAATATGGAGAGTGCTTTATTTTGTTGTATGCATAATAAAACTAAATAACCAAGACTAACATTAGTTTGAACTTTACCTTGGAACATGCCCACAAAGAACAAAGGAAGCCAGACTAATCTTCTTTTTGCTTTCTCCACTCCAGCTTCTTATATCAAAGACCTTTGGACACAAGTAAGTTATAGCTTTTGAATTACTTGTGGTAGCTTGGATCCATCCTGAAGGCTTTGCATACTTAGAATGGAGATTTTGCCCTGATTCCAGTCTTCTATCTGTTTTTCAAGTTATTTCAGCCATTATTTTACTTCATTCAGATTCCTTATCTTTCAAACCACATTATTTGGGAGGATGAGTTATGGGCTGAATCAGACTGATTGTCAATTTTGATTTGGGAGGAAGGTTTCTGAAACGCAACAGTGCTGTGGCTCGTTGCTCAGTATTCCAAGAGATATCATTGCTATGATTCTCAAAGTTTTCAAATCTTTAGAAAGAATGTTGGACAGCTAATATGTTTCAGGCATATTACTTCAGAGCAAATCTCCTAAGAGATTGGTAGACCTCCTCCAAAGCTGACTTTGGCTATACTTGGGTTTGTTTAACTAAGATAATGAAATAAAGGCAGCTAACTGCAGATTAGCTTCCACATGCCCCCCCCCTTTTTTTTTTTAATGCAAAGTTTCCAGTCACTCCAAATCAAAATTTGGCAAATTTTCTAATGCGGGGTGCCACACTGCTGACTTCTATTCTACTGGAAAAGGAATAAGCATGGACAAGGTGCACAAAGAGGACTCTCACTCTGTTGAAGGAGGCAATCTACAGATAGTGCTAACATGGTTATGTTTTAAAATGAAAATATTTCATAGGTAGGTTAAATATATTGTCTTTGATTTTAGGTAGCAAGCGAATTTTAGGGGTTAGAGCCGGCGTTGGCACATGTTGTTTTTTTGTTTGTTTGTTTATAAAGGTCCAAACATTAAATATTTTAGTCTTTGTGGATTACACAGTCTGTCACAGCTTCTCAACTCTGCTGTTGTGGTGCAAAAGCATGCATAACACTACATAGCTGAATGGGCATGACTGTATTCAAATAAAACTTTATTTACAAAAGCACAGCAGGCTGAGTTTGGCTCATGCACCATAGTTTACTGACTTCTCGATTATAATACTTAGAGTAGAGGTTTCTTAACCGAATAATTTCAACACAGCCAAAGGACATAATGAAATTATTACTATTATTTTTGAGACAGGGTCTCTGTCACCCAGACTGGAGTGCAATGGTGCAATCGGGACTTACTGTAACCTTGAGCTCCTGGACTCAAGCTGGAACTGCAAGCTACTCTGGAGGCTGAGGTGCCTCTGGAGTGTGAGGTATAACACCACAACCAGCTAATTTTTCTTTAACTGTAGAGATGGGGTCTCACTATGTTATCCAGGCTGGTCTGGAACTCCTGGCCTCAAGTGATCCTCCTGCCTTGGCCTCCCAATGTGCTGGGCTTATAGGTGTGCCCAGCCCATCATGAAATTATTGCACAATTGAGAGAATGACTTGAGATGGGGCAGCTACTTTATAATCTTACCATCATCCCTAGTGTCTTCACTCTACTAAAAGTCACCTCATCTGCAGCCTTTGGACTTGAGCTAATATTTTACTCTGACTGAAAAAGGAGACACTGCTGATATGCATTTTTCATTGATCTTATTCTCATAATTCCCTTAGAAATAGCAAGATCTCGCATTAGAATTCTAGAACATTAGGATTTCTAGAAGTCTTGCATATAGCAAATTTCATAAGGCAGCTAGTGACTTTAAAAAGGATCTTTATAGGAGTCATTTGAAATACAATAAATAGGATTTATTTCAATGTATCTCACTCCAGTTTCTAATTTTGCATGTGGCCAAGTAACACTTTATGTCATTTTGCTGCTCAATTCCTTTTGGAACTTGTCTAAATAGTTTTGGGCATTTACTAAGACATGCACTTGCTTTTTAACCATATATCAGAATAACCATGTATAACTATTACGCTTTTCCTTAAGGCTTACAGAGAGAATATCCTTCAATAAGCACTTTCACATATGTTTTCTCATTTAATATAATTTAATTATTTTTACAGATGAATCATAGAGAAGATAAAGTTGCTTGCCCAAGGTCACCAAACTAGTTGAGTGCAGTCAGGCTTCAAAAACAGGTCTGTCTGACTGCAGAGACTTTGCTTTTTCCACTACATCACAAGGCCTACAGGAAGCTACTTGCAGTTCTTGGCAGGCTTTGTTTTTTTTTTTTTTTTTTTTTTTTTTTTTTTTTTTTTTTAAACTTTTTTTATTTTT
>NW_016826925.1:132889-134901 GCF_001698545.2 Rhinopithecus bieti | reverse complement strand
TTTTTTTTTTTTTTTTTTTTTTTTTTTTTTTTTTTTTTTTTTTTAAACCTTAGTTGTTTTCAAGTAAATCACAGAAGAAACTGAATAGCATAGTATTTGATTCTTTTCCTATATTTCGGAAAGACGTGTTTTCAAAAGGGGATATGGTGAATGCTTTTGTTTAAAAAATCTGCAGTTCTATAACTAGAATATTTCCAAATAAGGGTGACTTCCAAAAATTATTTGCTTTCTTGGCAGTCTCCACACATTCTTTGTGAATGCAACTACATTTCCCATCTTCCTTGTTCAGCAGAGTCATATGCTAATAAAATTTTTTGAAAGGTGTGGCTTGGTAATATTCTTTTCAAATTTGAAATAATCAGAATTCCTGGCATCATAATTTTAAACTGTGGTAGAGCTGGCTGATAAGTTAAACATCTGGAAATTGACTTTTGTTGGGGTGTAGTTCTGTCTAGCCCTGAATGTGGATATGAATTGGGGTAGAAGCTAATGCCAAAATCTTAAGATAAAGCTATTCAAGTGTGTGCTTTTTATAAGTGTGAGATAAATTTCCTTTTATCAGAATGGCTTTTTTTTTTTCTTGGCCAGAGCAGAAAACATCATAGTGAATAATTGCATGATAAAAAGTGGGGTTAGAAGAGCTCATCCTTAACATTGTTGTAGCATGTATGATTCTGAGGCTTCAATTATTGTTATGCAAAAATATAACTATTTCTCTAACATCTATATTTCAGAGTTTGAGCCTGAATGGTGGGCTTCTTAACATAACAATGTCATGCATTTGAGTTCTTATATGGTACCAAGGTGCTGGGGGATATGGGGTGAATCACAGTAATGAAGAGACAGGCATATAGTTGTTAATCAGAGGTGTAAATAGATAACTGCTGAGATGTCCAGTCTCCTGGCCCTTGGGTCCCTTCAAGTCAGAGGTCCTTGGCTGCTTTCCTAGTGCTCTTGGAGTTGAGGAATCTTTGCCAACTCTGCATACAGACTTGCCTGTCAAGAAGCACCTAGCAGCCATTGTTTTCTAGCATCCTGATGCTTCTCCGCTAGAACAGCCGATAAATGAAAGTTACTTGATTCTCTGCACTCCTCTTGCCCAGCTTGGAATAATCCATTTCTAGTCTGAGGAAAAGCCTTCTCTCTTTCTGTATTTTAAACGTCCTCGGTGCCTGTGGAATTTCTTCCTTTGTGGGATTAGACCTCTTGAATCCCTGGACTTGCAAGACACTTACGGCTTTTGCTGTGTCACCTTAACTCTTTTCCCCAAGACAGTGAGAACAGAGCCAGCTACCTACTTAGATGGAAGGAAAGAAAAGGGCAGACTATATGAAGAAAAAAATAGTTAAAACCTTAAAATATTAGCTTGTCACCTTCTCCATTAGAACCAGTTAATTGCTCATCTGTGGAGTTTTCTCAGTGCTTGACGAACTTTGATTTAGAGTACAGAAATAATAGTGCTATGGTGACTATCACAAAAATCAGTATAAGCCTATAAAACCCAGTCCTTAAAACTCCAGAATGAGAAGTGGGGCCACAGTGCTGAAGAAAGGGCTGCTCATGTGAAAGTTTCAACTTTTCTATCTTTTTAAAAGAATACTAATTTTGCCAGGGGTGGTGGCTCATGCCTGTAATCCCAGCAATTTGGGAGGCTGAGGCAGGTGGATCACCTGAGGTCAGGAGTTCGAGACCAACCTGGCCAACATGGCGAAACCCCGTCTCTACTAAAAATACAAAAAATTAGCCGGGTGTGGTGGCGGGTACTTGAACCCGGGAGGTGGAGGTTGCAGTGAGCCACGATCGCGCACTCCAGCCTGGGCAACAAGAGCAAAAAAACTCCATCTCAAAACAAAAAAAATACTGATTTTATCATTATTTTGTAGAGACAGGGTCTCACTGTGTTGCCTAGGCTGAACTTAAGCTCCTGTTTTCTCTCTTTCCTTTCTTTCTTCTTTCTTTCTTTCTTTCCTTTCCTTCTTTTTTTTTTTTTTTTTTTTTTTTTTTTTTTTTTT
>NW_016826925.1:130006-132881 GCF_001698545.2 Rhinopithecus bieti | reverse complement strand
TTGAGCCACCGCGCCCGGCCTCTTTCTTTTCTTTCTTTTTCTTTCTTGATGGAGTCTCGCTTTGTTGCCCGGGCTTGAGTGCAGTGGCGTGATATCGGCTCACTGCAACCTTCACCTCCTGGGTGCAAGTAATTCTCCTGCCTCAGCCTCCTGAGTAGCTGGGATTGCAGGCATCTGCCACGATACTGGCTAATTTTGTATTTTCATAGAGATGGGTTTTGCCATGTTGGTCAGGCTGATCTGAAACTCCTGACCTCAGGGGATCTACCAGCCTTGGTCTCCCAAAATGCTAGGATTATAGGCATGAGCTACCGCACCTGGCCGACCTCCTGTTTTCTAATTATTATTAATACTGACTACAGAGCAGTTGTTTGGACCACAACAGAATACATATTATGCAGCGATTAAAAGTTATCCTTTTAAGAAATATTTAATGTCATCAGGAAGCGCTCACAATGTAGTGTCAAAAGAATAAAGTAGGATTTTAAAAGTTTGCATATACAGAATATCAGGGATTATGTTTATTTGCATATACTAGAACTCTGACTATAGTAGGTTTTTCAAATAGGATTTTATTTTCCTCATATTACCAAAATATGAAGGTAGAACATCCTGAGCTTCTGCAATGTTTTCCCGTCGTCATCCATGTCCCAGGCTCCTTCTATCTTTCCATTCTACCACTCTTAGCCCGTGATTTTGTCCTCATGCTTGTCATCTCATGGTCACAAGGTGGCTGTTCCACATCCAGCCTCACATACATGCTCCCAGGAAAAGAAAAAGGAAATAATAAGGAAAGCAAGATGTTGCCTGAAATCTCCAATAAACTTTCCCCTCCATCTCATTCATCCAGAATCTTTAACTAACTGGAAACATTGGTTTTTGCTGGGACTATTGCTATACTGCAGAGAATTGAACTCCTTTAGTAAAGAAAAAGGGAAAAATGCACATTAGACTGGTGTATCTCAATGTAGTAACAAAAAGAAGCATAACACAAGCAGCCATACCTCTATTCTCTTGCCCAGATAAAAGACTAAGTGACTATATGCCGAAACATTACCAGTGTTTATATTTTAGTGGTATTGTTTTTAATTTTCTTATTTGTGATTGTCTGTATGCTTCCAATTTTCTAGAGTGAAAATATACTGTTTTTATAATCTGAGAAACAGCAATTTTAAACTAAAATGTACACACATAAGTTTAAAAATGAAATACTTCTTTATGTACTAATGTAGTAAGCATTCTACCTATACGACATAAAAAAAGCAAATTTCAAAACACTCTGATCCCATTTATTCTCTTAAAATATAGAGAGATTTGGACAAGGCATGGATATCCTTATAAGAATTGAAAGGAGTTTGTAAGACTATGCATCAATCTATTAGGTTTTCTTGGGGTAGCAGTGTTGAGGGAAGCATATCTGATTACTTTTTTAATGATACATTTGTTATTATTTAAATTCTTTTTATGATAAGAATATATTGCTTTTTTTGTTTTCATTTTTGTTTTCGTTTTGTTTGTTTTGTTTTGTTGAGACAAAGTCTTACTCTGTTGCCCAGGCTGAAGTGTAGTGGTGCAATCACAGCTCACTGCAGTCACAAACTCCTGGGCTCAAGCAGTCCTCCCACCTCAGGCTCCCAAGTAGCTGAGACTATGGGTGTGCGCCATCATGTCCAGCTAATTTTCATTTTCTTTTTTGTAGAGATGGGGACTCTTTATGTTGCCCTGGCTGGTCTCAAACTCCTGGGCACAAGCAATCCTCCTGCCTCAGCCTCCCAAAGTGCTGGGATTACAGGTGTGAGCCACTGCTCCCAGCCTATGGCTTTTAAATTACATCTAAATATACCAAAGTAAACAAAAATTCAAGTTAGTCCAATAAAGGGTCATGGTCTTTAAGGCTCCAGACTTCTGGTTTTGAGACAGTGATTTTTTGCTCATTTTGGGTAGAGTGGAGCCTTTACAAGATATCGTGAAGTATGAGATGTTGCCTTCCTCAACTTCAGAAATGTGCTGTTGAATAATTGCTTTCATATGGCACATAAATATCAGTGAGAAAAGGGATCAGAGACCCTAGCAGAGCAGGAAGTGTCGGTAGCAGATCAAAAGATGGATTGCATTGAAAAAGACAACTCCAGCTTGAACACTAAAGACAAGTTTGTAGGAAGCAATAATCAGGTCCTTTCACTTGGTGGTCTTGAATGTCACGTGAGTATTTTTCTTGATTGCCAAAAAACCTCCTATTGCAGTTCTGCAAGCTGTTTACAGTCTTTCACAGGCTTGCCTTCTTTCCTGAGAGATATTTACAGTGATAGATGACATTTTGGAGCACAATGCACGTGTCCCTGTTCTCTTTCTACCAGAAGGCCCAGGATTATGCCCTTAGAAACAACTGCAGTCTGAATGCGCGTGGCATGGACTAGACTTATAACCAGCGGGAATGGGACCATTGTCCCAAAATGAACTTTTTTCTACTCCTGTGATTTAAGTATGCCTGAACTGCTGAAGAATACAAGACAGCATTTTATGCATGAAAGCTACTGCTGGGATGACTCTGGAAAAAAACATATTTCCACTATAGACACTGAACTTTTAGAATCTCTGTCGACCAGGGGCGGTGGCTCATGCCTGTAGTCCCAGCTCTTTGGGAGGCTGAGGCAGGCGGATCACAAGGTCAGGAGTTTGAGACCAGCCTTGGAAACATAGTGAAACCTTGTCTCTACTAAAAATACAAAAAATTAGCTGGACGTGGTGGTGGGCACCTGTAATCCCTGCTACTCGGGAGGCTGAGGCAGGAGAATCGCTTGAACCTGGGAGGCAGAGGTTGCAGTGAGCCGAGATCACACCATTACACTCCAGCCCAGGGCGACAGTGCAAGACT
>NW_016826925.1:121719-129889 GCF_001698545.2 Rhinopithecus bieti | reverse complement strand
TATTTGCAAAGTGCAGGGGAGTCATTAAAGATATGGGCAAGGAAGTACATATTACATATGTACCTGTTCTCTTGGAAATCATCTGAGGGGACTGGGGTTCTAGTTAACACTGAAATTGTCTTTAGATTCAATCATAGGAATGAAAAATGAACAACTTAGAGCAAAACCACCAGCAAGGGTGGATGCTTCTCTTTACCTCTCGCAGGGCTGCCAGAAGACCTGCTATTTTTCTTTGACCACTTCAGAAAGGTTGGTGGGGTTGTCGACGTGGAGCAGAGCCTCCTCTTCTACTGCTACCACCAGCACACGACCACACACTCTGTCTTGGAGGCCACCATCTGGCCCTGCCGTGCCCACTTTCTCGTCCTCACGCACTGGGTGATCTTCACCATCTGGAACTGGGGGCATGCAGGGGTGCAGGCTGGATTGCAGCATAAGGTTGGTCTGTTTTGTGACATTGATGAGAACAAGATCGTGGGCTTCTACTGCTAGGGGACTCTCAGGAAAGGCCCAGGGTTCTGATCTACCCACTGCCCTTTGTCATCTGTGTGAAGCTGGGCTTCACATATACAGGGGGCCAGAAGGTCCACCAGGGGGATGAGTTTGAGGATGACCTGAGTCCTCCTGAACCTGCAGGAGGGCTGGGACTTCCTCCCTTCCTCTGAGAAACCTGTGGCAGCCACTTTCAGGCAAGAGCCCCGACAACTTCCGGCTGTTGTCTGCTGTTGCATCTCCAGGCTTTTGAGAACTTCCAGGCATGATTTGTCCCTTTACAACATTCACCTTTTGTGTTAAGTGCTCAGTTCAGTCCCTTGGACCTGGAGGACATGACAGTAGCTGTCTGGTATGTGCATCCCCGCAGGAGAGCAGCCTGTCCCACCCAGTGTGGCAGTGTTGGTCAGGGTCTCACTGTGGACCCCAGGCCTTGGCTATGGGCTCGGGACCCCCTTGTATGTGACCTTGGCCAGTCAAGGTCTTTTTCATCTAAAATGGGAGGCAAGAAGGAGGTTTTATTTTATTTATTTGTTTTTCTTGAGATGGAGTTTTGCTCTTGTTGCCCAGGCTGGAGTGCAATGGCACAACCTCGGCTTACCGCAACCTCCACCTCCCGGGTTCAAGCTATTCTCCTACCTCAGCCTCCTGAGTAGCTGGGATTACAGGCATGTGCCACCATGCCTGGCTAATTTTGTATTTTTAGTAGAGAGAGGGTTTCACTATATTGGCCAGGCTGGTCTCGAACTCCTGACCTTGTGATCCACTGGCCTTTGCCTCCCAAAGTGCTGGGAATACAGGCGTGAGCCACCGCACCTAGCTGAGAGAGGCATGTTTTAAGGCTTGAATGAAATAAAAGTTAATTTGCAAAGTTAAAAAACTAAAAATCCATAATGTATTTTGATAAAAATTTACTTCCTAGTCTTTTTTTTTCCTGAGACTAGGTCTTACCCTATCGCCCAGGCTGGAGTGATGGGATCGTGGCTCACTGCAGACCTCAAACTCCTGGGCTCAAGGAATCCTTCGACCTTAGCCTCCTGAGTAGCAGGGGCAACAGGCGTGTGCCACCACCTCTGGCTAAGTTGGTTTATTTTTTTTTAGATACAAACTCTCCCTTTGTTGCCCAGTCTGGTCTCGAGGTCCTGGCTTCAAGCAATCCTTCTGCCTCAGTCTCCCAAATTGCTAGGATTACAGTCTTGAGCCATCTCACCTGGCCCTAACCTTTTTTAAAAAAATGTATTTTTGGGAAACTTTTCACCCATTGAAAATCAGCAGTCTTCATTTTTTGTTTTCTGAAAGAACAGCTTTATTAATATTTTTATGAGTTGTCACACAAATATACTTATTAGATGAATTTATGGCAGAATTCGAGAAACAAGGCGGCCCAAGCTATGAAACTGCACCCTGTGTTATTTGGGAGGCTTGCGTGCTTGAGTTGCCAAACTAAGCTGCACAAGTGTTCTAAGCTCTTGACTGCACTGGCTTTTGCAAGACCATTTCCTTCTTGCTCCACATTGATTTTAGACATCTTTGAAAAATTATCATTTTCAGACGTTTGGACAAAGAGGAAAATTGTTGCCTTGGCTCCAATATCAGTTCCTTTCATAGCACTGAATATGCAATTGCTACTAGAGTTTTGGTTCTCCGTTTCTCCCTGAGGACATCGGTATTAAGAAGAGATTTGACTCAAGCTACCTGATCATACCTATCTTGTATACAGTTGCTAATACGATATGATTAGCAAGACAACTTGGGTATATTGTTACAGTGGCGTGGTAACAGAATTCTTATTTATTCTACAGGCCCTTTGGCCATTTTGTTATTTTCCCCATTCAAGTCTACTTTTTTTTTTTATTTCTAAGAAAAATAATGTTACAGTTAGGTTATAACTGTGTGGCACAACCACAATTATCATTTTCTATTCAATTTTAAATTTTGACTGTCATAAAATGCAAGCTTTACTGAATTAGAATCATTCTGATTGTTTCGTTTCTTAGGACAACACAATAATAGCCAGACCTACAAGTTCCCAGTCTGGTTACTAATGTAATTCAACCAGTCAGGCAGTGATCTGGTCCATTGTTCAGCCATTGAACCCCAACAAAAAGCTAATTTCATCAGTTATATCAATCTTGTCTAAAGATTTATAATTTGAGTAGTTTTATTTCAATAGACTCATTTTCCAGAGTGCATCTGGAAAATGAAGATACTATAGAAAACAGAGAAATAAAAATAGGGAAAAGAAGGATAATCCTTAGATATGTTCACCATGTTTCCTTCCAGTTCTGTTTCTGTCATATGACTACACAATTTGTTCAAGTCCAGATAAATTATTGCTTCCCACAGGTCATCATTCTTCCCACTCGTGTCAAAACTATTCATCATCTCCAAAGTGTGTTTTGACTTATGCTTTGCTTTGTAAAGGATACACCCAAGGTTGGAGGTGAAATATGTGTCAGAGACTAGGACTACAAAAATTAGAAGTTTGGCTTTGTTCATGGATACTCCCCAAGTTTGATCATATACTTTCATGCTTCTGACCATATGCAGTTCTGTCCCTTTTGTATAAAACCCCCAATGATTCCCTTGCATAGCTGGTTAATTTTTCAAAGTCCTTTGAGAAGCAAAACAGTGTCACTTCTTCCAGAATGTCTTTCTTGACTTTAACCCACTGGTAATAAATTATTCAATAACAACTCTCATTTTTTAGTAATTTCCATGGGCCAGAAGATGTACTGTTTTGAAGTCATTATCTTTCCAGACTATCCCCTAAATCAGTATTTAATTATCACAACTACATTATGAAGCAGATACTACTCCAACTTCCCAAAGAGGAAACTGCTGTTTAAAGAGATTAAATAACTTTCTTAATGCCACACAGCCAGTATATGGTAGAGGCAAGATTTGAACCTGACTTCTGTAGTCTATGTTCTAAGCCACTAGAGCATAGGGCTTGGCTCTGTATCCCCACCCAAATCTCATCTCAAATTGTAATCCCCACGTGTCAAGAAAGGGAGGTAATTGGATCATGGGGGTGGTTTCTCCCATGTTGTTCTCGTGATAGTGAGTGAATTCTCAAGAGATCTGGTTGTTTGATAAGTGTGGGGCTCTTCCCCCTTCATGCACTGGCACTCTCTCTCTCTCTTTCTGTCTCACCTGCCAACAAGAAAGACATGCCTGCTTCCCCTTCCACCTTGATTGTAAGTTTCCTGAGGCCTCCCCAGCCATGCGGAACTGTAAGTCAATTAAACNACTAATACAAGTATTGTTTCTCAAAGAGCAGCACATGAACCACTGCTGCTATGAGATGATTTTCAATGGACATCTTTACATGAATAATTTTCTATTATTTCTTCTTTTTTTTTTGCAAAATATACAGAAAATAAGAAAACAAATAAATTCTCAGCATTTTGCCGAATTTTCTTTGCATTTTTATTTTGAAGAAAATAAACATTACATATAGAGTTAGAGACCTCTTTATGGCTCTCCCAGAGCCATAAAGCTCTCATTCCTTTCCAGTCCTCCTCAGAGGTAATCATTATTCTAAATTTAGTATTTATCATTCCACTACAAGTTTTTAAACTACTGCTAAGTACATATTTATCAATATACAATATGTAGTATTGTTTTACTTGTCTTCAAACTTTATGTGAATATCATACCATATGTGTTACTCTGCAGCTTGTTTCATTCACTCAACATTTAGTTATTGATATTTATTTGATACACTTGGCCTCTGTTCATGCATTTCAAATGCTGAACATCATTTCATTGCATCAAAATGTCACTAGTTTATTTATACATTCTCCTTTTGACTGACATATATATTACTTCCAATGTTTGATATTATAAATAATGCTGCACTTAGCATTCTGCTGCATGTCTTCTTGTGCACATGTGCTAGATTACTTCCAGGTGCAAACAAAGAAGCAGAATTGTAGATATAGATTATATGCATCTTCAACTTTACAAAATATTACCAAATTGCTCACTAGAATGTGTCAATTTCCATTTCCACTAGCAGTTTATAAGAACTCACTTTTCTCAAAATCTTTAACCAACTTCTTAAGTTTTCCAGTCTTGTGAGTATTTTGCAGTTTTAAATTTGCATTTCCTGATATTAGTGATGCTAATGGAGTTAAGTAAATGGCCAATAAACCCCTTTATTAGAATAACCCCACGAAAGGGGTTTATTGGCCATTTGGATTTCTTCTTTTGTGAATTGCTCATTATCCATATTAAAATTATTTATTTTTAAAATTTATATAGAGTAAAATTCACTATTTTTCGGTACATGCTATGAGTATTTGACCAATGCATAGGGTTGTGTAATTATCACCACAAACAAGACATATGAAGTAATATCCCTTTGTAGTCAAACCCCTTTCTTTTCGCACAATTCCTGGAAACTGCTGATTTCTTCTCCATCCCAATAGTTTTGTCTTATCCAAAATGTCATATAAATGGATTACACAACATGTAAATTTTGGGTATCTGGTTTCTTTCACTTAGCATAATGTGTTTAAGATTCCTCCATGTTGTTATGTATTTCAGTAGATTGTTCTTCTTTGTTGCTGAGTGGAATTCTATTGTATGGATGTACTACCATGTATTTGTTAATTTACCAGTTGAAGGGGTGTTTTAAATTATGCATAAAGTTGCTATGAAATTTTGCATATAAGTTTTGTGAGGCATATGTTTTATTTCTCATGGGATTGCTGGGTCTGAGACTAGGTAATTTATAAAGAAAAGAATTTTATTTAACTCATTGTTCTGCATTCCAGGAAATTTGAGGACACGGCCTTCGCTTCTGGCCAAGGCCACATGTTGCATCATAACATAGCAGAGAAGGTCAAGGGGAAGTGGACACATGCAAAGAGACAAAACCAACGGGCATCCTGGCTTTATAACAACCCACTCTCCTTGGAACTAATCCATTCCTGGATAATTAATCTAGTCTTGTGAGAGCAATAACTCATCCATTACTTCTAGAAGGGCACCAAGCCATTCATAATGGCTCTGCCCTCGTGAACCAACCGCTTCCCACTAAGCCCCACCTACCAACACTGCCACATTTGGGATAAAATTTCAGTATGACTTTTGGTGGGGACAAACAAACCATACCCGATCCATAGAAGCTTGTGTAAATAATGATACGTAGTTTTCCTTTAATCTGTTAATATAGTAATTTATATAATTAGATTTCCCAATTCTGACCCATTCTTTCATTCTTGTGGAAAATGCTACCATGTTGAATTATATCAGGTTTTTATACACTGTTCAACTTCATATTCTTGTATTCTTTTTTTTTTTGAGACAGGAACTCACTCTGTCTCCCAGGCTGGAGTGCAGCGGATCAATCAAGGCTCACTGCAGCCTGAACTTCCCGGGCTCAGGTGATCCTCCCACCTCAGCCTCCCGAGTAGCTGGGACTACAGGTGTGTGTCACCATGCCTGGTTAATTTTCGTATTTTTTTGTGGGGATAAGGTTTCACTGTGTTGCTCAGGCTTGTCTTGAACTCCTAGGCTCAAGTGATCTGCCTACCTCAGTCTCCCACAGTGCTAGGATTACAGGTGTGAGCCACCACACCTGGTTGATATTCTTGTGTTCTGTTTAGGATACTTTGCACTCATTTGCATGTGAGAATTTGATCTTATACTGTATATATTTCTATACCGAAATCATCTGGATTAGGTATCAAAGTCATATATAGGCCTCAGGGCATGAGCCGGGTATCCCCTCTCTTTCTAGTTTCGAAATCAGTTTCTATGAATACCAACTATCTCTGCCTGATGGTTTTGGTAAAACTTGCTTGTATATCTTTAAGGCCCTGATATCTGTTTTGAGTATGGTAAGGGAGAAGACTTGCTCACATACTCAGTTTAATGATTACCAGTTTATTTAGGTTTTCTGTTTCTTCTTAATCAGTTTGGCTTAGTAATTAATTAATTAATTTTAATCTTCACAACCTAATCCCATTTTTCTCTTCAACCTATAAATGTTTAAATGACATTTCATTTAACATTGAATATGTGTTTGATATGTATTTTGTTTGTGTTGCTTCCAAATATGCAGAGATTTTATACATATGGGTTTTAATTTAGGAAAAGGTATTCTGTTACACATTGTATCTCATTTTGTGCCCTGCTTTTCTGCTCAGCAGTATGTTTTAAAGATCTATTTAAGGTGTGGTAAGTGAATCTAATGCATTGCTTCTAACTGCTGCATTAGAACTTCATGAAACATTTGTGTGTACCATATTTTACCTGTCCACTTTTCTAATGAGGAACTTTCTGGTTACCTTTTTCTTCCTGCTGCCATAAACAATTCTGACATGAATGCTTTGTCTGTGTCTTCTTATTGGCCTTTGTGAGACTCTTTGGTTTCTATCCTTAGTGAAACTGTCGGCCATATTGGTAATTTCACTGTGTACAGATCAGTTGCTGTCTATAATGGCTGCAACAGTCTACACTCCTACCAATGGAACAGAACTTTTGTTCTATTACCACATGCCTACATTTGTCATTTTATAACTTTTAGAATTTTGCCAGTCTAATAAGTGTGAAATGATACCTATGCAGTTTTAATTTTATGTATCTGATTTTCAGTGATTTTGAACACCTTATCATATTTCTGCTACCTTTTGAGTTTATTCTCTAAATTGCTTGTTCATATTCTCTATCTATTTTTCCATTGGGTGTGCTAGCTTTATCTTTCTGATTTGCAAAATGCCCTTGTATATTCTAGATATTAACTCCTTGTTAGTTTTTTGAAATTTCAAAATTCTGGTCAGCTTCTATAATTCTATCATGTAATAATTTTGCCAGTGATGTCCTTAGTTGAATAGAACTTTGATATTTTAAAGTTATCAACATAATCAATGCTTTCTTTTGCATTTGTGCTTCTCAAGCTTTTTTGAGAAGTCCTCTCTGATTTGGAGGTCACAAAATATTTTCCTATATTTCCTTTTATTAGCACCATAGTTTTACTGTTCATATTTCCATCTTCAATCCAACTAGAGTATATGTGGAGTTAGATAGGGTCCTGATTACATTTTTCTACATACAGTAAGCTTGTTTATCAATCTTTTTCTTCCATTGATTTGTTTTGCTATTATGTTCCATTTGTTCTATTTATTATTATTATTTAGAGACAGGGTCTCTCTATTTTGCCCAAACTGGACTTGAACTCCTGGGTTAAGCAGTCCTCCCACCTCAGCCTCTCAAGTATCTGGGACGACAGACACATTCCATTATGTAGGGCTAGTCTATTATTCTTGAGGTAACTCCATCATTGCTTTTATAGGATTAACTTAGCTATTCATAGACCTTTATTCATCCATATAAATTTTTGGCCGGCCACGGTGGCTCACACCTGTAACCCCAGCGCTTTCGGAGGCTGAGACAAGTGGATCACCTGAGGTCAGGAATTCGAGACCAGCCTGACCAACATGGTGAAACCCCATCTCTACTAAATACAAAAAGTTAGCCAGGCGTGGTGGCACATGCCTGTAATCCCAGCCACTTGGGAAGCTAAGGCAGGAGAATAACTTGAACCTGGGAGGTGGAGGTTGCAGTGAGCCGAGGTCGTGCCACTGCACTCCAGCCTGGACAACAAGAGTGAAACTCCATCTCAAACAAACAAACAAAAAATATATGTATATATATATATATATAC
>NW_016826925.1:82149-121163 GCF_001698545.2 Rhinopithecus bieti | reverse complement strand
ATATATATTTTTAATAAAGTTTATCAAGTTCCTCAAACAATTCAACTGGAATTTTGATTGGTATTGCATTAAACAGGTTAAATTGGTGAGAATGTTTGCAATAAGTTGTCCCATCCAAGAGTATGGACCATTTCTCCATTTATTTAAATAATATTTTATTCTTTTATTGGAATTTTTCTCCATAAAGGCATTTGTTACTTTTGTCTTTATATTATTTGTAATTTCTTTTTGCTATTGTGGCAGTTTCACATTTGCATGTCTTTTCTAGCACGTTATTACTGGTGTGAAGAAATGGAAGTTATTTTTGGCGATTGATATTTTATCTGGCAACCAACTTGAACTCTCATATTAATTCTAATACCACAGTTCGTCTGCTGAATCTGTTGCTGATGGTTTTAGGTAGATTATCATATTTTATTGCAAGTAATTGCAGGGTTTTGTTTGTTTGTTTGTTTGTTTTGCTTGTTTTGTTTTTGAGATAGTTTCTCACTCTGTCTTCCAGGCTGGAGTGTAGTGGCGCAATCACAGCTCACTGCATTTTCAAACTCCTGGGCTCCAGGGATCCTTCCACCTCAGCCTTCTGAGTAGCTGGGACTACAGGCATGTGCCACCACACACAGCTAATTAAAAATTTTTTGTGTGTAGAGACAGGGTCTTGCTATGTTGCCCAGAGTTGCTAGTGTGGAACTCCTGGCCTCAAGCGATCCTTCACCGAAGCTTCTCAAAGAGCTGGTATTACAGGTGTGAGCCACTGCACCAGGCCCTTTCATTTTTTATTAATTACTTTTTTCTTTATATCATTGGCCATAACTGACAGTATTAGGTTAAAAGTTAGCAGTGATAGATGGGAACTGTGGTCTTGTTTCTGATCTCAAAGAGAATAAATCTGAAGTTTATTCATTGTTATAATATTTATTATAGTTTTAAAATACAAACTTTAACAAGTTAAAGAATTATCTTTCTGTTTCTCATTTGCTAAAAGTTTCCTCCTTCCTTCCTTCCTTTTAGGAAATACAGAAAATTAATATCTATCCTTTATTGTCCACTTATGCTCCAGGAAATACGTTGTACATTTTACATGCATTATTCCTTTTTATTCTCACAGCCACCCCAAACAAGTGATACTACTACTAACCCTATTTTACTCATGAGGGAACGGAGCCTCAAAGGGGTTAAATTTTAATACTTTATCCAAAGAATGATGGGAAGCTGGCACTCAAACCTTGGTCAGGCTGACTTCACAGGCAAAATCTTAATGAAATGCAAGTATTGAAGTATTATTAAGTACCTTTTGTATAAAGCCTTAAATATTTGCAGTTACCTCTTCAAGTCTTCATTGGCTTCTTTTTACTGACTCTGAGTATCTTTAAATTTGCTGCAACATCCTGTCAGGGGTCGCCATGGACTTCTGGTTCATTTAACCAGCTTTGTTTCACCTGCATACTGAGCTCCCCTTTCAATCTCTGGTCTTCTCATCATTGAAAAAACTCTAACTACCTGCACATTGACTGGAGAGATGGCATTAAATCACATTCACTTTTAAATTGTCTCACACTGGGCAGGATCAAACAACATTTCATGGTTAAAACCAAAGGAAATTAAGAAGTCAGGATTTTTTATTTCTTTGCTTAAAATCTCTTTATATTTTAATGTATTTAAAACTTTTATTTTGGAATAATTTTATATTGATAGAAAGTTGGAAAAAATGTACTGGGAGGTCCTGTGTACTCTTCATCCAGTTTCCCTCATGGTAACATCCTGTATCATGATACTATCAAACTAGGAAACTGATTTTGGTGCAATCTACAGAGATTATTTGAATTTAACCAGTTTTTTATGTTCTCATGGACACACACATGTATGCATGTGTATGTAGGCCTATGTAGTTTTATCACATGTGTAGATTCAGATGACCAGTTTAGATACACAACTGTTTCTAGGGTCCCCTTCATGGGACTCCTTCATAGTCACATCCACTCCTCTACCCCATCTCTAAACCCTAGCAACCACTAATCTGTTCTCAATTTCTAATTTTGTTGTCTCAGTGCTTATTTAAATGGAATCATACTCTATGTGATCTTCTGGACTGACTTTTTTCATTTAGAGTAATTCCCTGGAGATTCATCCAGGCTGCTCTACAAGTTGATTATTCATTCCTTTTTATTGTTGAGTGTCTCCCATGGTATGGATGTACCAGATTTTAATCATTCACCTGATAAAGGCCATCTGGATTGTTTCTAGTTTTTGAGCTATTATGAACAAAACTGTATAAAAAATATTTCACAAGTTTTGTGTGAAGATAAGCTTTCATTTCTTTGGGAATTAACTTGGGCGAATTGGGTTTCCCTCCCTCTCCTCCCATCCCTCCCTTCCTTCCTTCCTTTCCTTTTTCTTTCTTTTTCTTTTTCTTGTTATTGGGTCTTGCACTGTCACCCAGACTGGATGCAGTGGTGATGACCTCAGCTCATTGCAAGCCTCCAACTCTGGGGCTCAAGCGTCCTGCTGCCTCAGCACTGAGTCCA
The DNA here is from genome assembly GCF_001698545.2 of Rhinopithecus bieti. NCBI lineage: Eukaryota > Metazoa > Chordata > Mammalia > Primates > Cercopithecidae > Rhinopithecus > Rhinopithecus bieti. The sequence goes on along the minus strand of NW_016826925.1, from coordinate 118,641 downwards.
TTGGGATTACAGGCATGAGCCAACCGCGTGCTGGCACTGGCTTTCTTTTTTGATTATACATAATATTGAAGATCAGTAAATTTTTGATAGTCTTGAAAGAAATAAATAATTTCCCCTTCATCAATGTTATAATTATATTATCATTTTTTGTTTTTTAAACTGGACTAGAAAGGTAGGTTCATCCATACCTGATCATTGAATAGGGAATTTTGTGCTTACTTTACAATCAATGTGGAGAGATAAAAGGTTTATGAGGAAAAGCAATATTTTAGGTAGATTGTGACTGTCTGGCCATAGGTTTAGGATATTAAAGTAGAAAAGGCAGGAGATAGATGATGGAGCCAGGTGAACAAAGACACAATCACTTTATGTGAAAGAATGATGGTCCAGGAGACTAGAATTCCTGTTCTGATCTCATTTCTATCAATAAACTTGGTTATAATATGCGCACCTCATCAAGTCATTTACTTGTGTTTTGTTTGGTTTTTTTTGAGACAGAGTCTCACTCTAATTGCCCAGGCTGGAATGGCAGTGGTGCCGTCCTCGCGGCACAGCAACCTCAGCCTCTCAGGTTCAGCAACTCTCCTGCCTCAGTCTCCTGAGTAGTTTGGATATAGGCACCCACGCACCACACCCAGCTAATTTTTGTGTTTTTTAGTAGAGATTGGGTTTCCCCATGTTCCCAGGCTGGTCTCGACTCTAACCTCAAGTGATCTGCCGCCATCAGCCTCACAAAAAGTGCCAGGGATTAAAGGCCTGAGCCATGCCCTGGCCATTTAACTTTTCTTGACTTTGATTACCTCATTTTAAAATGCGTGATTTGGCCTGAATCCGTAAAATCATGCTTTGCTTTCAAATCTGCAATTCTATAATTCCAGAACCGTGAGGGAACAGTCAGGAGTTTTTCCACTGGGAAAGGAAAACAGAAGATGGACCTATAAGCATCCTTGAAGGTAAGAATCTACTTGGATTAGTCACTGATTGAAGGTAGAGGCCCAATGCTTGGGTGACAGAAAAAGGGCAACACTATCAGTTCAACAAAAAAAGAACTCAGCAAGATAAGGTCATTTTGGTTGAAGGACTTTTTTTTTTTTTTTTTTTTTTTTTTTTTTTTAATTATATTTAAGTTCTAGGTACATGTGCATAACGTGCAGGTTTGTTCTACTATGTAGTACTTATGCCATGTTGGTGTGCTGCACCCACAACTCGTCAGCCCCATCAATTCATCATTTATATCATGTATAACTCCCCAATGCAATCCTCCCTCCTCCCCCTCCCATGATAAGGCCCCAGTGGTGTTGATGATCCCCTTCCCCGAGTCCAAGTGTCTCATTGTTCGTTCCACCTATGAGCGTGATAAACATGCGGTGTTTGGTTTTCTCTTCTTGTGATAGTTTGCTAAAGAATATGGTTTCCGAGCTGCATCCATGTCCCTATACAAAGGACGCAAACTCATCCTTTACTTTTTAAAGTTTAATTTGGATGTGCTTTGTCTGCACACAAGGGAGTTGTGTTATACAACTCCTGGAGGCAATATTTATATGGTATTCTACATAAATGGCTCCCCTTCCTATGGGAGGTATATAGTACACCACCTGCACAGCTGTAAACAAGTCTTCACTGTGGACATCCAGGTGGAAATGTCCAAAAGATAGTTGGATATGAGTCTGGTATTTGCAAAGGAGTATGCTGTACATTGAGAAAAAGTACATGCTGTGACTAGAAGCAAGCCGTTAGCTGTAATCAAATGTATGATTTAGTTGGATTATTTCAATAAAACTATACCCAACTATTATGTGTTTATTTTATAATAGTTTATTTTGTCTCATTCTGTACATAATGTTGTATAAAAATCAAGTATAGCCTAATTACAGATTCTTCATGCCTGTAAAAATCAGATGATTCTAAAATTAGCAAGAAGTTATACATCTGTGGGCCAAGCATGTGGTTGAAAAGTGATAAAATAAATTTATTGCCCAACAGATGCATCCAAAAGTTTTACTTTATAAAAAGAGATTAGGTTATAAAAATGGGCAAAGATTCAGAGTTTCTTTTCTTCACATAAGATGAAGAGCTCCTCCTAAATTGTATTTATTCTTGAGTATTCCCTGTGCACATTGCTGTCAGGAATCTTTCTGGTTGATGGTTAGTCTGTGTTTGCGGTGTTTTATCTCTAGGAAGGATGCCAGTCTGAGGCTGAGTTATAAGATACAAAAATGAAACCTACTAAAGAGAGGACCACCTGTGTTACTTTAGAGTCAATCCAACTGATATTCTTGCTAGGAGATACATTGTGCCACTAAATAACTAAAAAAAATTGAACAAAACAGATATATCTGAACCTGTATTTTCTAACGTGCATCAACCTTCAAAGTCAAAGTGTAATCCTTTTGGGAGATTTGTTTACCATTGCTAGAGACTGAATGTTGGTGATCCCCAAAATTCATATGTTGAGATCCTAACCCCCAATGGGATGATATTAGGAAGTGTGGTCTTTGGTAGGTCATTGGGTCATGAGGTCAGAGCTTTCATGAATGGGATTAATGCCCTTATAAAAGAGACTCCAGAGAGCTCATTTGCCTCTCCCACCATGTGAAGACACAATAAGGCACCCTCTCTGAACTAGGAAGCAGGACTTCATCAGACACTGAATCTGCTGTTCCCTTGATCTTGATCTTGGACTTATCATCTAGGACTGTAAGAAATAAATATCGATTGTTTTAAGCCGCCCAGTCTATGGTATTCCTCTATAAAAGCCCAAACAGAGCAAGATACCCATCTACTCATTAGTTCATGAAATCTTTAGCTGCTGAGCTGATATATGAACTATGCAAGAAAATAAGTATGTTGCATTATAAACACAACTTATTTCTGCCCAAACTTTATTATCCAGCTTAATCACATTTAAATCAATAGAATGACTTTTTGCTAGTTTCCAAAATTCCCTCAAAGAATTAAAATTTACCACCGTCACACAAAGACATAAGAATAATACAATGGATTTTGGGGATTTGTGGGAAAGGGTAGAAGAGGTGTGAGGGATAAAGGACTACACATTGGGTACAGTGTACACTGCTCTGGTGATGGGTGCACCAAAATCTCAGAACTCAACACTAAGGAACTTATTCATGTAACCAAAACCACTTGTTCCTCAAAAACCTATTGAAATAAAAACAATCATGTTTAATGGTAATGGAGCTATCCTAGGAAAAGACCAACCCATTTTTATCACTCTTTATCACTGGCCCATCACAGATGACAGCTTTCTATCTTATGGAATTATTTGCACAAAGTATATATAAAGATGTATATTTGCAGCATTACTTATAACAGTAAAAAAATAAAATGATACAGTCATCTAGTTAATGCCACTGAATTGTACACCTTGATGGTTAAATGACAAATTTTGTTGTATATGTTTTGCCATATTAAAAATATAGTAAAGAAACTAGTGAATTGTATACTTTAAATGAGTTCATTGTATGGTATGTGAATTATGTCTCAATAAAGATATTTTAATCTCCCCCAAAAATAAAATTTATCACCATTAAGAAGACTCAAAACAATTATTCTTAGACCATGAAGACATTCTTGAAGTTCTAAAAATTTTTGAAGCAATAAGATTATAATAGAGTCAGACAAGATGACTCCTTTGAAAGATTGTTATGTTTATACTTACATTTAGTCACATTATTTTGTCATAATGATTGTGTGGATTGGGAGGAAGAACCTGTAATTTGTATCAGGCAGACCTGACTTCAATTATTAATTTTACCTCTTAAACAAGTGTATGACCAGCTGTATGTATGTGTCATCACTAAGACTGTTTCATCATCTAGTCAATTAGAGATGGTAATAATACTTACATCATAGATGTTTTGTGGGAATCAAATCAATGAAAAGTAATTAGCATAGTGTTAAATACACATCATTTGGATACCAGATTATTCTGAGGAGATTCTGTCAGTGAATCAGTCTGTTCCTGGAGACTTCTCACTGATGCCAAGGACAGCTTCTTTTATGAAAGATAGAAGTCCTGGAAAAGTGAAAATTATCATATGGTAGCTCATGCTTCATGAATGGTTCTTGGGAATGATGAAGACTAAGAGCCATCCACACAACTAGGTAAGAATCAATCCCTACTTATTCAGCCAGTAAAGAAACTTGATCTTATTCTTTATTTAATTCCAAAATGTATTAAAGAAATATTTATATTGTTAATGAAGACAGGTGCTGTCTAAACCTTGTTAACTGAATTTTCATTTAAGAAGGACCTTGATTAGGCCCTTCTACATCACTAAGTTCCTCCTGCCTTCTTTACAATGATAAATAGCCCATTAAGTGTTCCTTCTGACAATGGCTTTCCTCATTTATAGCGTCTTATACATTCAAAGAGCTGACACCTCATCTTGTATATTAATTTGATACTAATTATATAGTCATTCTAAACCTTCCTTTCCATGGCTTCTTCCCCAAGCTGTCTTCTTCCTGAGGGCCAGTTAAGGACTCAGTTGCTGAGCAGACCTGCTAGACCTCACTTCAAAAGGTTTGTTAATCTCCTTGGAATCACCCCTTTGAGCTCACTCCTCTCACTTTTCATATTCAGATTGGACTGCATTAGTCTTCCACATTGCTTTGTAAGGAAAAGAGAGAAAGTTGGGAGTGGGTGGAGAAAGAAAGACACAAGGTGGGGAGGAAAGGAGGAGGAGGTGAAAGAAGGAGATTACATAAAGATGGAAAAATAAGAGTTGTATATAGGAAGAAACCATCACTGCCAGAAGTTAAAGTGAATGGTTTATAACCTTTTAGAGGTCAAGGACCTTCTTTAAGATTCTGTGAAAACTATAGCTTGCCTACCCAGAAATATGCTCATATGCACATACATAGGAAATTTCACCTCCCATTTCAGAGAGTATACATACCTCATAAAGTGCATCCATAAGCCCCAGGTCAGTAGTCTCCAACAATGACCTCCCATCACGAAATTCAGTCACACCATTTGCAATTTATGTGACACTGATTTGAGAATCATTTTGTGAAAATATCTGACTTATCTTACAGTTGGTTGATTTCCTAGTGTTCTGCATGAGATCTTCCTCTGTCCCCACATTCTTTGGGCTTACCCATTTCCCAGGCTTCCACTGCCCTCTCTATGAGTAGTTAACCATTTTTTTCCCTCTTTAGGAAACTCATGAAAGTTACAAAACCTCTATCTACAAACACACACATACACGTTTATAGTCTCAGTTTGGCACTCAACCTTTTAAGCACTCATGTGCCACCCAAAGTTCATCCATGGATGCAAGATTTGGAACTACTGGATTAGAGGGAACTAAATGTTTGTTTATTAAGTGTATTCAAGCATGTGGCATTTTTACTGGGTTCCTAAATCTGTTCCATTGGTTAATAGAAACAAAGTGTTTGTTTGTTTGTTTTTAAAAACTATGTAATCCAGTCTCAGATCTTCCTGGCTTTGAGCTTCATTATGGAAATCTTGATTAAATCCCCAATGTTATAAACGTTGGTGGCTCATATGGAGCTTCAAAGAGCCTGGTATAGTCCCCCAGACTCTTCAGGGCACTGTGAGTGAGCAGTTAGGTACAGGCCTTGGTCCATTGTGCTCAATTGAGAACTAAGTCAACATGTCTTATTACTATGCTAAATTATGATGGAAAATCAATCTCTTTCCATTAAAAATAGTCTTTCCTGGGTTAACTGAGCTCCTTTGGATACTACTCAGTGTTTTAGAATTCCATCTCACCACACCTACCTCCTTCCTCTCTAAGACAGAGAAGAGGCAATGAGTTGACATGGACATCTTTGTGTGGGTCCTTATTGACCACTACAGTAATTTCCTCAACAATGCCCTCCCCAGTCATTGGGAACTATTCTGGCATTTGAGATGAAGTCCAGGAGTTGTGAACTACAAGGTCTATGCTCTCAGCTCATCTAGGCTCAGAGTTATTCACCATTCTGCTGACTTAGACTCACCTCTTCCCTTGTCTGCCTTTCAGGCTCTCTGAATCTCAACCACATCCTCCATTCAGCCCCAGAGTTAGATCGTCGACCTGCAGCCCTTGCAGTAGCGTCAACTTGCTCCTCATGGCAGCGGCCCCATGGGAGGCCTGCTGGCTGTAAAAACCCAGCTATTTTCTATATCCTCCACTGGGAGCATGTGAAAATATCTGGATACATTTATGCCAGGTAAAAGCTGAGGGAGACTTGGCCCTCTCTTTGCCTAGATCTGCCTTGCATCCATTTTCTTCTGCTATGATTATCTCTTGTTAGTGAGGGGCACTCAGAAAGGTGATTGTTTTAGTCTATTTTCTGTTACTCAGATAAATTTATAAAGAAAAGACATCTATTTCTCATAGTTCTGGAGGCCGACAAGTCCAAGAGCATGGCACCAACATCTGATGCAGGTCATCCCATGGCAGAAGGACAGAAGGCTGAAGCAAACATGTGAGACAGAGAGAAGAAATCAGGCAAAACTCACTTTTATTACAAATTCAGTCTCGTGATAACTAACCCACTTCTGCAATAAGGGCATGAATCCATTCATGATAGATCTGCCATCACCTAATCATCTCTTAAAGGCCCCACATCAATTAAAAGTCAACATGAGTTTGGGAGAAGACAAACATTTAAACCACAACAGTGGTGTCCCAGAGTTCCAAAGACCAAATTTGGAATAATTCCACTTTGTTTTTTATTTTCCCCCAAACCTGTTGGAAAATGTCCCCAGATTCCACACTTATGATAATAGGGCATGTGGTGTGGAGGGGGGCAGACTTATCTATGGACTCTTCCACTTCCTTCGTGGCCTCTTACCCTTTCTTTTTTTCCCTCTCTCACCTCTCAGAATGCTACAGTTTTGTTTCTGAATAGTGTACCCTTCACTTACATCATCTCGAGTTCTCCCAAACTAGTAAAACTCTAGAATGCCAACTGGCCAGGCTCCAGGCTTGCCTTCAATCTCTCTCTCTCTCTCTCTTTCTCTCTCTCTGTCTCTCTTTCTCTCTCTCCTACAGCTACACTGCAGTACAATTTACATACCATAAAATTCACCCATTTTAAATGTACAGTTCAATGACTTTTTAGTAAATTTGGTTGTGTAACTATCACTGTACTTTTGGTTTTTAAACATTTTCATTATCCCAATAAGATCATTCATGCCCATGTGCAGTTAATCCACTTTCCTACCTCCAGACCCAGGCAACCACTCATCTACTTTTGTCTCTTCGTATTTGCCTATTGTGGACATTTCCTGTCAATGGAGTCATATAATATATGTCGCTTTGTGTCTCGCTGATTTTACTTAGCATACTGTTTTTGAGGTTCATCTACATTATAGCAATTATCAGTATTTCATTCCTTTTTAACACTGAATAATATTTCATCATATGACTATACCACATTTTGTTTATCCATTCATTTGCTGATGAATGCTTGGTTGCTTCCATCTTTTGGCTATTATGAGTAGTGTTGCTTTGAATATTTATGTAAAAGTTTTTGTTTGGATACCTGTTTTTAATCCTTTTGGGTGTATACCTAGGAATGGAATTGCAAGGTCATATGGTAATTCTATGTTTAACTTTTGAGGAGCTGCCAAACTGTTTTCATAGTGACTACATCATTTTACATTTCTACCAACAGAGTATGAGGATTCCAATTTCTGCTCATTCTTACTAACACTGTTTCTTTTTTATTATAGCCATCCTGGTGGGTGTGACAGGCTTGGTTCTTGCTATACAAAAGGAATTTAGAAGTCTCTGACTCCAAGACTGCTGTTTTCCTGAGAAGTTCTCAGGGAATTAAACACCTAATTTGATAATAAAATCCCAGTTAGGACTGCTTGTTTTCTATATGGTGTTGACCATTCACTGAGGTACTGAAACCTGCTAATTTACTGGCAGTGGTAATGGAGGGTGTCCTAAGGCAAAATGATTTAAGAAGAATGAAAATGGTTGAATGTTTAAAAATATTATTCATGATATATTTGCTTTTGGATATGGATTGGGGAGAGGGAAAGCCCAAAATTGAATATGACTCGTAAAGCAATTTGGGAACACAAATGGGAAAAGATATCAAAGGTTATTTGGCCAAATAGTGATTGTGGGAGTTGATGCCAACTGCATTAAGGAAAAATGATGGCCATCTGAAGGCAGCAAAAATATGCCCAATTAGAATTGGCCTAGAAGAACACTAAAATGAAAGTCATTTAACAAAGACCTCTGGAAGAAAAAAGGGACGAAAAAGTTAAGTCAGCAGGATTGCTAGGAAGTAAGCACTAGAGCAAAGGGTGCTGTGTAATCAAATAAGAGACAGACTTTTCTGAGCCTGGTCAGATAGTAGCTAAGATCAATTTCTCAAAATACAGAACATTTGTTCTAGATATAGGAAGGGCAAGTAAGGTCTTATTAGAATAGAGAGAAATTTAAATTAAAACCACGGAAAAGATCAGGGAAAATGAAGCCTAGCAGCTGTCTAAGATAGTGATTTGACCTACTATGGAAGCCAAAGCTCCTGAGTTCTCAAGAGACACACCTACAAAAGATGGTCCCAAGGCTTAGATCTAAGCCACTACATTTTTGAGGAAGCCACCTATCTAGGGAGACCAGCAGCACAGTATATAGTAAGCTTCTGTTTCAGGCACAGTTTTAAATCCTAGCTCTACCATTTACTAGCTATATTACCTTAGGCATTGCATTCATTCTTCCTGAGCCTCAGCAACTTCATTTGCAAAACATATATAATAATATTTACCCCACAGGGTTGTTGAGTGATTAAATTATGTAGCATCTGTAAAGCTTGCAGCATATGGCAGGCACTCAGTATATGATACCTCTTATTATTATTACTATTATTGGCTGTAACAACAATGCTTTTAAAAGGGAGATGAGAGATGTTAGTAACTGGATACCACTGGCATTACTGAATTTGGATTTTATACAGTTAACAGCTAATTTATACTCAATACAGACAAGACTAGCAGTGGGCCTCATCTAGAAGATAACTAGCAGGACTTGGGCTTGAGATATCACAGAAAACGTTCATGGAAGGCAGTAGAAAGAATATTCATTATGGGTGAATTTTAAAAAGCTGTTTGATCTTCAGCAAATCATGACTTTCTCTTTGAGCCATGGTTGTGTTACTGGAAAAAAGGTGGCCTCAATTCACACCCCAAGGGGGAGGTTCTTGGATCTCACGCAGGAATGAATTCAAGGCAAGTCACAGAGTACAGTGAGAAGATATAGCTTATTGAAAGTGACTCCATTACAGAGTAGGGTGTCCTCAGAAAGCAAGGAGAATACGCCACCTTTAAGTTTTTCATATATAGGGTCCTTGTCTATGCAAAGGCTAAATTAAGCTGTACTTATGTGCGAGTGAGCAGACAGGATAACAAAATTGATTATTCTATTGATTTAAAGAAAACTATCCTTGATGTTTTACTGTGTATGTACATCAAAACATCTTGAAAACATATTGTTTTGGGTATTGGGACAACTGAACTTTCTGTTGTAGGAGTTTGTCCTTGTAGGCCTTACCAAACTTTTTTATTTAGCTGTAAACATCTTAGAACCATGGGGGTGAGCAGCAAGGAATGTGCCTTGTTAGTCTCAAGATGGAGTCTTTTGGTTATTTTATTTATTTATTTATTTATTTATTCATTCATTCATTCTGAGACAGAGTCTCACTGTGTCACTCAGGCTGGAGTGCAGTGGCGCGATCTTGGCTCACTGAAACCTCCGCCTCCTGGGTTCAAGCAATTCTCCTGCCTCAGCCTCCCAAGTAGCTGGGATTACAGGCACCCATCAACACGTCTGGCTAATTTTTGTATTTTTAGTAGAGATGGGGTTTTACCATGTTGACCAGGCTGGCCTTGAACTCCTGACCTCAAGTGATCCGCCCGCCTCGGCCTCCCGAAGTCCTGGGATTTACAGGCGTGAGCCACTGTGCCCAGCCGGAGTTGGTTTTAAAATGATGTCACTCTGGCTTTCCTAGGCTCCTGCTTCCCTAATAGTGGGTATATAAAAGTTATCCTGCAATTGCTTGTGGACACTGCAAAGTGCCCACAAGCAAAGGTGTGGGGCAGGGCGCCATATAGGACACTCCTTGCTGTCTCTAACACATCCTAAGCCTGTTTCCACCTCAGAACTTGTTCACCTCTTATTCTCTCCACCTGAAACTCTCTTCCCTAAGGTAACACATGAATTGCTCCCTCACTTCCTTCAGGCCTTTCCTCAAATGTCGCCATCTCAGTGATGTTTTCCCTGACCACCCTACTTAAGGGAACCCCTAGCACATCGTACTTCTCTTTCTTGCTTATTTCCTCCATATCACTTTTCTTCATCTAACATACTGTCTAATGTCAGCTCAACAAGGGCAGGATTTTTCTCTTTATGCCCACTGCTGTATCCTCCCTGCTCAAAACAGTGCCTGGCACAGTGTGGTGCTCAAAAAATATTTCTTGAAAGAATAAATGATTTTATTCCATTTCAATGCTGTCACATGCCCAGGATCAATGGTTTTAAAATTAGAACAAAGGAGATAGGGAAAGGAAATGAATGTGAAAAGAAGAGTGAGGCAAAGCCTACCACAGAGCTCCTTCCTTGATATGTTGCCTGCAGACCCCCTGATGAGGTTTATAGATCAGTGGAAATATAAAAAAGGAACAGTTTTTCCAGTCACAAGAGGCTGATCAAGGAAGTCTGGTCCAAGTCTGGTCCACCTTTTGAGGTGACGTCTCCTCTGGTTTACTCTCAAAGTAAAAGTAGCAGATCGGCAGCCGAAAGGATACAAATGCACTAGGGATGCATTTGTAAAGACACTAGGGATGACTAAACCACTGACCCTGAATGAAAGCAGTGTCAAAGTTGGGAGGTAAATAATTTGTATAGACACTAGGGATGGCCAGGTGTGGTGGCTCACACCTGTAATCCCAGCACTTTGGGAGGTCGAGGCAGGCAGATCACCCGAAGTCAAGAGTTCGAGATCAGCCTGGCCAACATGTACTGTCTCTACTAAACGCTGTCTCTACTAAAAATACAAAAATTAGCCAGGGTGGTGGCAGGCGCCTGTAATCCCAGCTACTCGGGAGGCTGAGGCAGGAGAATCGCTTGAACCCAGGAGGCGGAGGTTGCAGTGAGCCGAGATTGTGCCATTGTACTCCAGCCTGGGGGACAAGAGCGAGACTTCGTCTAAAAAAAAAAAAAGACACCAGGGATGACTTGACTGCTGACGGCCTCCCGTATATCTCTCACAGTCATGCCCTAAGTTCTGTAGACTTGGCATCCCACACAGAGGGAAACCTCTACTAGGTTTGAGAGTTAAGAACTTTGGTTTCCTGTATTTTACACCCACCTCCCTCACCCCTTATTCAGCATCCAGAGACAACTCGTTTTATTACAGAAGGCAATAATTTCCCTATTCAGGATGTCATGTCACCAAGGCTCATGTTCTGTGCTGGGGCCTTGAAATTCTTGCTGCGTCAGCCTAAGAGTAGTCTCTATGGTTCTGTGCCTGAACTACAGGAACTAGTTTCCATTTTGGTCCTCACTGAGGCCTGCTCTGGTCAGGTTTGGCCATGGCCAACCACACCAGTCATAGGTGTTGTAAAATATCACATTGGCAGAGCATCAGAAGAAAGGCAGCACAGTCTCACAATAGATGAAGAGTAGGCTTAAGAAGCAGGAGCCAAAATTGATGTAACGGAAGATAAAACTATCAACACGGTGATCCAATTGAGAAGTGTCATTATGCGAGATGAAAAGGTGAAAGAAGAGCCAGCAGAGTTCTTGGCTTTTGTTTGCAGGAGAAGATGATACTAAACAAAATTGATTCATAGAAATATAGACATCATAAAATGAAAGGACCATCTGGATGTTTGGGGAGTGTGTCAATAGGAAATTATAGGACTGATCTCGAATATCCTAGTGCCAGTTCTCAATTCATTGTATCTTCATTGACAGCATTAGGCCTTCCAGTGGGGACCTCTGGCATGGCCCTTAGGAATTAGTCAGAATGCAGGATGCCACAAGAGAAGGGAAGGCTGAATATGACCAATATAGAATTATTGTATACTTTTGAGTTTCAGTGCTTTAAGTTTAAGAAAGTGGAAAATAGTTAATGGGGTTACCTTCCAGTCCACCCACCAGTCCCTGTAGCAACAAAAGCTCATTAAGTGTCACACAAGAGCCTTCTTAGCCAATGTTATGAAAGAGGGGGGAAAACAAACAAACAAACAAACAAAACCAGCAAGCCAATGCACATAAAGAGAGTTTATAAGGGTCTTATTAAAATATAGTGAAGGTATGAGTGTAAAGAACCAAAAAAAGAAAAAAATCACAATTTAAGTGATGAAAATGGTGGACACGTGAATAGGTGACTCACATCTTAGAGATGTGGTAGATTAAGTAGTGAAAGGATAACGGAAGAGTACTGGAGAGTACTGACTTAACTAGGAATTTATACACACTGCCTATGGGGTTATTATTGAGTTTGTTTCTGGGGAATTTACAAATATAAGTTTTATAATAAAGGAAAAGATGGCCTTTTCTATAGTCATAGTTTTAAGCAGTGAACCAGGAACCAGAGACATGGTTTTAAATCACTGATTCCGATGAAAGCAGTGTCAAAATTGGGAGGTAAATCTGGTTAGGTTAAGATTCTTTTTGGTTTTCTCTATGTTTTCTTATGAGTTTGTGGTGCTGAAAGGGACATGGCGGGCAATGGAAGCAGGAGGGCTGGCTTTCTTAGACACCCTGTCCCTGGGATTAATTTCATATGCAAAAAANATGACTTGACTGCTGACGGCCTCCCGTATATCTCTCACAGTCATGCCCTAAGTTCTGTAGACTTGGCATCCCACACAGAGGGAAACCTCTACTAGGTTTGAGAGTTAAGAACTTTGGTTTCCTGTATTTTACACCCACCTCCCTCACCCCTTATTCAGCATCCAGAGACAACTCGTTTTATTACAGAAGGCAATAATTTCCCTATTCAGGATGTCATGTCACCAAGGCTCATGTTCTGTGCTGGGGCCTTGAAATTCTTGCTGCGTCAGCCTAAGAGTAGTCTCTATGGTTCTGTGCCTGAACTACAGGAACTAGTTTCCATTTTGGTCCTCACTGAGGCCTGCTCTGGTCAGGTTTGGCCATGGCCAACCACACCAGTCATAGGTGTTGTAAAATATCACATTGGCAGAGCATCAGAAGAAAGGCAGCACAGTCTCACAATAGATGAAGAGTAGGCTTAAGAAGCAGGAGCCAAAATTGATGTAACGGAAGATAAAACTATCAACACGGTGATCCAATTGAGAAGTGTCATTATGCGAGATGAAAAGGTGAAAGAAGAGCCAGCAGAGTTCTTGGCTTTTGTTTGCAGGAGAAGATGATACTAAACAAAATTGATTCATAGAAATATAGACATCATAAAATGAAAGGACCATCTGGATGTTTGGGGAGTGTGTCAATAGGAAATTATAGGACTGATCTCGAATATCCTAGTGCCAGTTCTCAATTCATTGTATCTTCATTGACAGCATTAGGCCTTCCAGTGGGGACCTCTGGCATGGCCCTTAGGAATTAGTCAGAATGCAGGATGCCACAAGAGAAGGGAAGGCTGAATATGACCAATATAGAATTATTGTATACTTTTGAGTTTCAGTGCTTTAAGTTTAAGAAAGTGGAAAATAGTTAATGGGGTTACCTTCCAGTCCACCCACCAGTCCCTGTAGCAACAAAAGCTCATTAAGTGTCACACAAGAGCCTTCTTAGCCAATGTTATGAAAGAGGGGGGAAAAACAAACAAACAAACAAACAAAAACCAGCAAGCCAATGCACATAAAGAGAGTTTATAAGGGTCTTATTAAAATATAGTGAAGGTATGAGTGTAAAGAACCAAAAAAAGAAAAAAATCACAATTTAAGTGATGAAAAATGGTGGACACGTGAATAGGTGACTCACATCTTAGAGATGTGGTAGATTAAGTAGTGAAAGGATAACGGAAGAGTACTGGAGAGTACTGACTTAACTAGGAATTTATACACACTGCCTATGGGGTTATTATTGAGTTTGTTTCTGGGGAATTTACAAATATAAGTTTTTATAATAAAGGAAAAGATGGCCTTTTCTATAGTCATAGTTTTAAGCAGTGAACCAGGAACCAGAGACATGGTTTTAAATCACTGATTCCGATGAAAGCAGTGTCAAAATTGGGAGGTAAATCTGGTTAGGTTAAGATTCTTTTTGGTTTTCTCTATGTTTTCTTATGAGTTTGTGGTGCTGAAAGGGACATGGCGGGCAATGGAAGCAGGAGGGCTGGCTTTCTTAGACACCCTGTCCCTGGGATTAATTTCATATGCAAAAAAAAAAAAAAAAAAAAAAATTCCAAATCAAATAGTTACATGGAATGTACTGAAATGCAGAGAAAATTGTTAATCAGCAATAAAAAATAATGAAAGTAATTTTTAGAAACAATATTGTTTTCAATAACAGTATGGTGTGAGGGAAGAACATTGCCTGGGAATCCAAGCCAGTTCTATTCTGAGGTCTGTCACTGCCACACACAGCAGAGGACCAACATACAATGCTCCTCCTGAGCCTAAAAGGCCATGACAAGATCAAAATAAAGGGAAACCTGTATTCCCACAGAATCCAGAGATGGGAGCCATCCAAATGACAAAGACTTTGCATTATTCCAGCACCAATATCCTACTTGTTGCCTAGTGATATTATGAGTGAAGTATCCCTATTCCCACTTTATTAGGAATCTTACACTGTTGATTTTCCCTCTTCCCTGAATCTTCCATTTTCCCTTGTTTTTTGGCTCATTCCCATTGCCATTTAAAGTGACTCTAGATTCTCTCATCTTAATAAACGCTGACAGGATCCCAAATGCCTCTTCCATATCACTGCAATGTTCAGCATGAAAGAAAGATGGTGTAGATATAAGATAAATATATGATAAATGAGGTTAAGTAAAAACCTTGTAGTACTAAATCTGAATGTGCAAGTAAAGTTCCTATTATCCAAACTGAAGAACTGAAGAAAGGAAAGACTTCCTGTTCCTTCATTATAGTCCCAAGCTCCAAGCAGTGACCAAAGAACCACTGGTATGGTTTTGTTTCTCATATATATATTTTTTGACATAGGGTCATGCTCTGTCACCCAGGCTGGAGTCCAGTGGTGCAATCATGGCCCACTGAAGCCTCTACTTCCCAGACTCAAGCAATCCTCCTACGTCAGCCTCCTGAGTAGCTGGGACTACAGGCACGTGCCACCATGTTTGGCTAATTTTTCTTTTTCTTTTTTCTTTTTTTTTTTGTAGAGATGGAATTTCACAATGTAGCCTGGGCTAATCCTGAACTCCTGGGCTCAAGAGATCCACCTACTTCAGCCTCCAGAGCTGGGACTATAGTTATGAGCCACCGTACCTGACCAGTATGGTTTTAAGCCAGTGAAAGTAGCATCTATGTTGGAAGGTGGAGCTGGTTAGATTGGCACGATTCTTAGTTTCCTCTGTATTTTCGTATGTTTCTTTTGTGGTTCAAGGTACATTTTCTTTGACTGTGATTAAGGATTGTGTGGTTCATGGGAATATAAAGTAATGAGACCCATTTTCCCGTAAGACAGATACATTCACTGAGGAGTTTATATGCTTTGCTCTGAGATAATATTTGTACAACAAAAAACTTAAGTGGTCCCCAAAGTGTCAATATTTTAGTCTGTGCCAAATAAGATAGCTGAATAAACATAACTGAAGTAACCAAATACTGCCAATTTTATAGCAGCATACAGGCATGTCCTGATTGTGGAGAATAACAGGTATATTCTGTTATTTACTGTTATTAAACGTTAATAACTACAAACCTACTCTTTTACTTGGAAATCAAAAGTATGTGTCTATGTCTAGATATTTGAGTTAGAATTATATCCCAGTTAGGTCTTTAATAATGATCACTCTAAATCCTTATGTCATGCTATTTCCATCCTCAAGTGTAACTAAATCACAGGCATATTTTTCATAATTAACCACATTTGAAAATCTTGATGCAGAGCAGATAACATATATTCCTGTTGACAAAATATCAGGTACAATATAGATCAGAAATATACATTCCCAGATTTTATCCCAGAAAATACATGAACTCAAGATGGGGAGCTACCACTTCAGGATTTTTTTTTCTTCTAATTGTCTTTGCAAAGATTGTATGATGTATTGATGAAAAGTTGAAATGTAGTGTAAGCTACATTATAATGCATAGTTTCCTCTTTAAGAAGTAGTTTATACATTGGCAACTGGGGATAGCTATCATAAGCTAGAGTTCAGTATGTGTGAAAGAGAATTAGAAAAAAATACTAAACTTATGTGACTGAATCACTTCCACAAAAATTTGGAACAGCCTTGATTAAACAAGAATGAACCAAAACTATAAAAAGTGAACTCAGAGACTCAAAAGTGGAGATTTGTAAAGGCCAGAACTAAATAATTATTATTGTGTCTTGATGCAGTCGCTAAGAATTTTATTGTGTATAATTTTTACTTCAGTGTTGAACAGCCATTGTGATAGGAAGAACTCTAGTTCTCAACACTTTTACTTCATCAAGGATGAAATAAAACAAAGAGTTTGTGCTATCTTGGTTTTGGTTATAATAAAAGCTATTCAAACAGTTTTATATGTTTATTATTTTCCATCTATTTTTCTGCATGCTCCTCTGTTCATATGATACTGCCTCAGTCAGGCTCAGTGAAATCAGTGGACTGGCCAGGTCAACAAGGCCTGGAACTGGACCAAACACAGGAGGATAATTCAGGAAGGTAGAGAGGAACATCAGGAAGATGAGGTAGTAAATTACAGGGACTCAGCCACAGACATTAAGGTTAACATACAACACTCCCATCTCTAGGACAGAATTAGGCAGATCATTGTTCACTAAATAAATTATAATTTGTTTAAGTTTAGCACAGGAGTTGCAAACTATGACCTACTGTTTGTTTTTGTATGGCCCATGAGCTAAGAATGATTTGTACATGTTTAAGTTGCTAAAAAAATAAAAATGAATAATATTTTGTGACGTGAAAATTTTATGAAATTCAATTTCAAGGTCCATAAATAAAGACTTATTGGAACACAGCCATGCGTATCTGTTTTCATATTGAATATGGTTATGTTCATGCTACAATGGCAGAGGTGAGTACTTGTGACCAACACCCTATGGTCTGGAGAGCCTTAAATATTTACTGTCCAGACCTGTACAGAAAACGTTTGCCTAACTTGGTTTAGTGTATAAAGTCCGTGGATACACAGAAATTTCATAGCACTCTATTTAGGGCCTGATCATGTTTAATTCTTTAAGAAGTTGCGTACAACTCAGGGTAGAAATAAAAACCATTGCAATTGATGAGTATGATGTTTTGTGACTAAGAATTGACAAAGAGAAGAATTAAGTGAAACAAAGTATAATAGGTAGCCTTTCCTAGCCCTGCTCTGACAGAGGCTAGGACTATTCTGCCTCCTACATCGAGTGGGCCAAATCCTGCCTACAACCAGCAGGATACTAGGCATTCTCTCCTGATGGTGGGCATGATAAAATAGACATGATCTCCCGGGCACCTTTATCTCTGTTGTGTGTTCACTGAACTGCCGCCTCTTCTCTGACCACCCATCCACCTCTAGTGTTGGGTTACCCTCTGTGATTGACCTTTTGCCTTAGTTTTCTTATTAGGGTTCTCATTCCCACTTTGAGGCTAGAACTAATCCTCAGTTCCAGCCTGATTGACTAGGACCCTGATTCTCTAAGAAATCTTTCCTACTCCCATTGCCCCTGGGAACTGGATCCTGTTTTGCATAGCTTCCTCCTTTAGCTGGCACCTTGCTGTAATCCAAATAGACCATCTGGGATCAGTTCTTGGCAGCAAATGTTTGGTTCTACTGCTTTCCCTTACCTAACTCCAGGACTTGATCATCCTTTGAATAAAGCCCATTTGTCTCATCCTTTGAACTTTGATTTGACATGCCAAACACAACCTTTTTTTTTTTTTTTTTTTTTTTTTAATGTTGTGACAGGGTCTTTATCTCTCACCCAGGTTGGAGTGCAGTGGTGTGATTTCAGCTCACTGCAGCCTCAAATTCCTGGGCTCAAGCAATCCTCCCACCTCAGCCTCCCAAGTATCTGGGAGTACAGTCATGTGGCACAATGCCCAGCCAATTTTTAAATTTTTTATAGAGGTGGGATCTCGCTATGTTGTACTGGCTGGTCTCAAACTCCTGGCCTTAAACATTCCTCCTGCCTTAGCCTCCCAAAGTGCTGGGATTACAGGTGTAAACCACTGCACCTGGCCCCAAACACAATCTTGAAGGTACATTCCTACAACCAAGTTAGTCCATGAAATTTCAATCCAGCCTTTTCCAAGATTCTGTCCTACTCCTTTCCTCTTATTCCTTTTGCTGAGGTCCCAGCATGCATCATGGTCTAGTATACATTTATTATACTAACCAACAGATCATAGACAATTAGAGCTGGAAGGAATCTTACAAGTTACAGATGAGAAGACTAATTTAGAGGTCCACAAAGAGGAATATACATATCAGTTCACTTTAACAAACAAGGAATAAGTAGACCCACGTCCTCCAAGAAGTGCCTTGGAAATAAAAGTTAACTGTAGTTAACCACCTTCAATGAGTCAATTTTGAATTTATTTATTTTTGACCCATCATAAAGAAAAGCCAAAAAACAAAAGCGGGAGAAATCAAAATGATTGTAATAAGTCTGTCCAAAAAAGGAAAAGGAGAAAGAGAAGGAGGAAACCCATAATTTGAGGCTATATGCAAATAGAATTAGTTTTGCCAAGATGTCTCATTGTCTACCACTCCAATTCCCCTTTCCATTTCTGACAGTTGTCTCTTGGATTCTGTGTGACTACTTTAATGTCTAAATCTTTACAAGGAGAATCTCCAAATAAAATCTCAAATTATACTTGCTTGGTTACATTTGATTTAATGATCTGAATGGCACAAGTACTGGCTAACCAAAAAGGAAACCAGCTTATCATCAGCCCTGCCTCTATCTACAGAGGCAAAATGAAAGGAGCACTGAGGCACTTATGGCAATTTCACAAGGGAATCAGGCAAATATCCCTTGCTATCATGGGAAAACAGTGGTGGAGTTAGGGTGGGAGTGGGGATTTGTATAGAGTCTTCCCTGGCTAATTACTCAGAATTATTTCCCTGTAGAGGCAGTGTCCATCTCTTGCATGTGGCTGCTGAAGTGAATCACAGCATAGCAGGTCCAATCAGTTAAGCAATCTTAATGATCAATGCATTTTCCCTCTGCGTTCATTCTGCTGTGAACTAGATCGTGAAGATCGCTGTATCAATTTAATCAACCATGCCTCAAGATTCAATGTAGCTACTGCATGTAGATTTTTAAAATGTTTGTTGCAACAACTCATGCCTCTCCCTGTCACTTATTAATATATTAAGAATTTAATAGCTCTCGACTGGCTAGAGTAGAATACATTTATATTATCCAGCACATAGTAAGCCTAATAAATATTTGTTGATAGCATTTAATGACTAACTCTACAAGTCATAATAGGATAATATAGACATTCATTTGGAAGTAGAGTATGCCTTAGATTAGGCCAGTGGTTCTTAACAGGAATGATTTTGCTACCTGCTACCAGGGGACATTTAGCAATGTCTGGAGACATTTTTGGTTGTCACAACTAAGAATGGCAGTGTTTTCTGGCATTGACTGGGTAGAGGCCAGGGATGCTGCTATATATCCTAGAATGTACTAAATGTACTAGACATCCCCTTTAAAAGAATTATTCTGTTCAAAATGTCAAGAGTCTGAGACTGAGAAATCCCAGATTAGGCAGATAATAGACATTGAGAAGTTTGGCTTTTTAAAAGTAGATGAGGAGAAGTGAATGGGCAGAGCTCAGAGGAATTTAGGACAATAAAAGTACTTATGGCAATACAATGGTAGATACATGTCATTGTACATTTGCCAAAATCCATAGAATGAACAGTACCAAGAGTGAACGCAAATGTACACTATGGGACTCTGGGTGGTCATGATGCCTCAATGTAGGTTCATTGATTTTAATGAATGTACCACTCTGGTGCCAGATGTTGACAGTTGGGGAGGCTGCGCATGTTGTGGTGGGCAGGAGGTATATGAGAACTTTGTACTTGCTGCTCACTTTTGCTGTGGGCCTCAAACTGCTCTACAAATAAATCCCTGTTATAAAAAGGAGATGAAGGTTCTCTTACATCAACTGTTTAAGAGTCGGTCTGTAAGAAGCAACAACCTCTCCTCTCCATCTCTGTCATCTGCTAGGTAGCTGTGAAGCAGAAACCAAGCACATGCCCAAGCAGTGTTTGCAGACCTGGAATCCATGGTCATTGACGAAGTTCACTCTGGCACATACCATGAGGTCTTCCAATCTGAGCATCTCATCACAGGCAAGGAAGATGCTGCCAATAACTATGCCCGAGGGCACCATTGGCAAGGAGATCACTGACCTCATATTGGGCCAAATTCATAAATTGGCCAACCTGTGCACAGGTCTTTGGGGCTTCTTGGTTTTCACAGCTTTGTCAGGGGAATTGGTTCTGGGTTCACCTCCTTGCTCATGGAATGTCTCTCTGTTGACTATGGTAAGAAATCCAAGCTGGAGTTCTCCATTTACCCAGCCCCTCAGGTTTCCACACCTGCGCTAGAGCCCTACAACTCCACTCTCACCACCCACATCACCCTGGAGCACTCTGATTATGCTTTCATGATGGACAGTGAGGCCATGTATGGCATCTGTTATGGAAACCTTGATATTAAGCACCCAACCTACACTAACCTGAATAGATTCATAGGTCAAATTGTGTCCTCCGTCACTGCTTCCCTGAGATTTGATGGAACCCTAAATATTAATCTGACAGAACTGCAGACCCACCTGGTGTCCTATCCCTGCATCCACTTCTCTCTGGGCAGCTATGCCCTCTGATATGGTTTGGCTCTGTGTCCCCACCCAAATTTCATTTTGTAGCTACCATAATTCCCATGTGTTGTGGGAGAGACCTGGTGGAAGATGATTAAATCATGGGGGTGGGTCTTTCTGGTGCTGTTCTCATGATAGTGAATAACTCTCACAAGATCTGATGGCTTTTAGAAACTGGAGTTTCTCTGCACAAGCTCTCTTTTTGCCTGCTGCCATCTGTGTAAGATATGACTTGCTCCTCTTTGCCTTCCACCATGATTGTGAGGCCCTCCCCAGCCATGTGGAGCTGTAAGTCCAATAAACCTCTTGCTTTTGTAAATTGCCCAGCCTTGAGTATGTATGTCTTTATCAGCAGTATGAAAACAAACTAATACACCCTCATCATCTCTACTGAGAAAGCCTACCGTAGACAGCTTTCTGTAGCAGAGATTACCAATGCTTTCTTTGAGCAAGCCAACCAGGCGGTGAAACATGACCCTTACTATGGTAAATACATGGCTTGCTGCCTGTTGTACCATAATGATGTGGTTCCAAAAGATGCCAGTGCTGCCATTGTCACCATCAAGATCGAGTGTACCATCTAGTCTGTGGATTGGTGTCCCACTGGTTTCAAGGTGGCATTAATTACTAGCCTCCCACTGTGGTGCCTGGCAGAGACCTGACTGAGATACAGAGAGCTGTGTGCATGTTGGGCAACAACACAGCCATTGCTGAGGCCTGGGCTCACTTGGACCACAAGTTTGACCTGATGTATTCCAAACATGTCTTTGTTCACTGGTAAGTGGGTAAGGAAATGGAGGAAAGAGTTTTCTGAGGCTCGTGAGGACAAGGCTGCCCTTGAGATGGATTATGAGGATGTTGGTGTGGAGTCTGTTGAAAAAGAGGGTGAAGAAGAATACTAGAGTTAAAACAGCAGAGACAGGAGAATCGCTTGAACCTTGGAGGCGGAGGTTGCAGTGATTTGAGATTGCGCCCTTGTACTCCAGCCTGAGGCAACAAGAGTGAAACTCTGTCTCAAAAAACAAAAAACAAAAAACAAAAAAAAAAAAACAAAAACCAAAAAAGAAACCAGCACAGATGCTGCTTTCACAGGGAAGCTTATTCTGTTTTAAACATTGAAAAATTGTGGTCTGAAGAGTTAATTTGTATGTAGCAGTGTATACTCTCATATACAATTACTGACTTAGGCTTTAAAACATGTATGCTGTATTACAGAGTGAAGCTGTTAATTTCTGTGATGGATTTTAAATAAAGTATTGCTTGTCTTTTTCTTTTTTTAAAAAAAGGATATGAAGTAGTTGGAGATAGAACTTTGGTTTTCAAAAATTAGTTTGTCTTCATTCTAATATATTTTGGAGAAAACTGAAGGCATGTTGAAATATTTACCTTATGTTTCAAAATGGCATATGTCAGGTGACATATTTTCTTTAACTTTTCTTTCCATGTAGTTTTTTTTTTTTTAAGTCATTTTCATTAACCACCTTAATTACAACCAATTTCAAATTGCACTTGTGGTACTCTCAACATGTATGATTGCCCCACTTCTAATCAGGTTTAAGGAGACCCTGCTTGCAATTTTCATCCTTTACTAGTAGCAAGGGAGAGCTGAAAAGGAGCTTTCAATAGGCTGTGTTTTACAATGTATGCAGAGCAATGACAAATTCACTTAAATCCGGTATCAGGTTCTAAAAATATCTGTGATGCAGGGAGGGACAGAAATAGTGCTGGTAAAAGATATTTCAGTCTGCTGCCTGCTAGACATACTGGGAACAATACTGTGTACTATCTGCCATAGCCAAAATTCCATTCACAAAGTGAAGAGTAGCATGATCTACAAAAGTCATTTCCAATAGACCAATAATAGCCTCAAGGATATGAAAAACCTCAAGCAATCTTATTTTCAGCATACACTTTTTGAATTAGTGAATGATGTTTAATAATAAACATTTTTAACATTTGCTAGTGGTTTTCCTATTTTTTCTTTTTTCAGCCTTCTGTAGTTAAACATAAGGTATTGTGACAACGAAGTGCCAAGATTATAAACCCACGAAAATGCAGAAAATTTGCCAAACTCTTTACGAGTAATAGTGCATATCTCAAGCTTTATGTCTAACCTATTAAAATGATGAGGAAATAGTTTATCCAAGAATCAACATTATTTCACATAGCATTTAGACCTGTAAGCTATTATCATAGCCCATATATCATTGTGACTTTCATGAAAAGATAAGATTTTTAGCTTTTCATTTTGCCAAGTTCAAATCCCTAACCTAATATTTCATTTCCAGGTATTTTTTTCAGTACCTAGAACTATAGTCTATTATCACAGATATACTTTATGAATAAGTAAAGCTTTACTTCCTCCACTGAACTCCTCAAGGCCAGGAGCCATGTTTTATTCATCCAATATCACGATGTTTACCTAGTGTACTTCCCTGGCACCACAGGAGGTGACCAAAAAATATTTATTGAGTTTTATTGACTACATGAATATTAGCTACTTTTAATTGTTGATATGTGAAAAATGAGATTTCAGGTAGTTACACTAAATAAACCTTGTTCTTGGTTTCACTTAAATTTCATGTTTAGTTTAGATTTTCAGGAAACAAGAAAATAAACAATTTTCTCATATATGAGTAAAAGTTCCTAACCTATGCTCTGCAGATTGTTTTATTTCAAAAAAAATTTTGATGAAGGGTAGAGATAGCCTAAGATTTTTACCATATTAATTATTAGATAGCTAGCAGCACAGTAACTTCATCAATGTGAAGCCTATGCAGGATCTGTAAATTCATGCTATATTACCCAATACTTCTCTAACTTAGTACTATATGATTATCAAGATTATCCCATTCACCTATCTAATGTCAATCCAGTTTCTTCAGTTATTTCTAATAAGACCACCAAGGTCAGCTGGAATTGCCATTCTCGTGTCTCAGCCTCCAGGTAGATGGGATTACAGGTGCCCGCCACCATGCCTGGCCAATTTTTTGTATTTTTAGTAGAGATGTGGTTTCACTATGTTGGCCAGGCTAGTCTTGAACTTCTGGCTTCAAGTGATCCGTCCACCTCAGCCTCCCAAAGTGCTGGGATTACAGGCATGAGCCACCACACCCAGCCAAGAGCTTTAATTTCTAAAGTGATGTAGGGAAAATACATTTTCCTTTACTGAGCTAGAATGTGGCATATGGTTACAATTCCATGCCTTTTAGGGAGTTAATACCACAGTCTGATGTACAATTTAAAACCTCAATGACAGCTGAGCAAAAGCCACTCAAGACAGAGAATCATAAGTTCTAACTTCACTCACATTTCCAACTTACTGTATGATACAGAATCTTATTTTTCATTCCTTAGCTGTGGAAGGAGGAAAACCCTGAACTAGTTTTCCACATATGGTATCAGAAGTGAGACTGATAGCAATTCTCTAATTTTAATTCATAGGGAACAGAGTATCAGTGGATCCTGTGTTTTCACCCTTTCTTTCAGAGGTATAAAAGAAACTTGATCTGAAAGTTGAAAGTAGATACACAAAGATCAATCAACCAAAACTTAAATACCTGATCTACAACAACAAAGAAGTTGAGTATTATTCACTTGAGAGTAATTGCAGCTTCTCCCTGAATGGAGACATTTGCAGTTATATTTCATGGAGACAGTGCAAGGTTTGTTTCTTTTAATTCTGTGATCCTTAAATTTTAGTTGTGCATAATAATCATTCAAGAATTTATTATAATGCAGAGATTCCAGGTCCCTACCTCTGAAGATTCTGATGCAGAACCAGTATTTAAAATTGGGAGCTAGCTCTGTCCTCAAAAGGAGACTTTTAAGTGTTTTTTTCAAAAATCGAGATACAATTCATATACCACACAAATTCACCCATTTAAAATGTACAATTCAAATTTTTTTGTATATTCACAGTGTTATGCAACCATCATCACAATCTAATTTGGAATATTTTCATCATCTCAAAAAGAATACCCATACCCATTATCAATCACTTTCATCCCCGTGCCACACCCCCCATTCAGACTCTGGCAAACGTTAATCTGCTTTCTGTCTCTTTAGATTTGCCTATTGTGGACATTTCTTATAAATGAGATCACACAATATGTAGCCTTTTACATCTGGCTTCTTTCACTTACCATAGTGCTTTCAAATATCGTCCATGTTGTATAGATGTATCAATACTTAATTCCTTTTCAGTGACAAATAATACTCCATTGTATGGATATGGCACGTTTTATTTATCCATTCATTCACTGATGGGCTTTTGGGTTGTTTCCACTTTTTTGACTATTATGAGAAAGCTCTTATGCACATTTGTGTTCAAGTTTCTGTGTGGACATTGTTCCCAAGGGTGTCTGTGTGTGTGTGTGTGTGTGTGTGTAACTAGAGGGCTTATAAAATTGAGGGAGCATCTCTAGTCAAATGCTCTTGTAAGTAGCTGTTGGTGAGCTGTAAGAAAATGATGACCAGAGTAACCCACTAAAGTACTGGCTAGTGACCTGTGAGGGTTAAAGGCTTTCAGGGGAGCTTTGATCATAGAATAGTTAGCGTTCTGTGGCAGCTGGAAAAAACAAAACAGAGATCAAAGAGAAAGAATGCAACATTCAACTCTCATTGATATAAAAATATAGAAATGAGTGACTGTAAGAAGCAAAACAGACCTCCACCTAAAGTCTGATCTCATCTGCCTTCTGACATCCTCAATAGCATGGTTTATTATAGTGAGTTTAAATCAATGGTTGCAAAATCAAAATGCTGTTAACCAGTTCATTGTGTTAAAGAAAAAAAATCAAAGCACTTAAGAGGAAACTGATTCCTTAGAACAAGAAATGAACCTAAATATAAAGAAATAAGCAGAGAAATGCTGTTATGATTTTTTTCTCCCTGCATATCCTGAAAATCCAGTGTGCAATACAAAGTCTAAGCCACACTGTGCCGTTTGTTCACCTCTGCCCTTCAGCTCTTCTTTGTGCCATATGTGAAGCTTATGCACAACTCTCTGGGTCAAACCATGCCTAGTTATTTAACCTTGTAAACAACCCCTTAAGTGTTCGAATTGATTAAATCTATGATGAAAGTCCAAATATCGTCTACGAAGATTTCACTACCAAAATGATCTAATCACCAGAACATAGACTTTATTATTTTCCTATAATTAAAAAAACGTGATAGTGAATTTGATTTATCAGGATCTTGTTCAACCATGTTTCATAAATAGCCACAAAATCCATCATCTTTAATTAACTCTTTCTCCTAACTGCCTTAACCTATTGCAAGACAACAAGCAGGATTAACTGCAAAGAAACTGATTTAATTGCAAAAAAAAATTAATTTTTAAAAATCTCTCATTTTAAATAATATTGGCTAATCCTTAGGTTATCTCCAAGACCTGATATAGAGCTCTTTAATAGACAAAAGTAGGCTATGGGGATCTTTTCTCAATTTATGAGAAATTAGTAATAAGGAAGAAAATAACTCTGTTGATTTATCAATCTAATGATCAGCAGCACTGATTACCAAAGGAGACTAAAACATGATCTTTGCCCCCAAAGAGTCAATTATCTTGCTGAGAAAAGTAAGACATATGCAGGAAAGAATTTGAGAATACCATAATATATTGCATTATCTCTGCCAAAGGAATTCAGACATAGGAGAGAAAATGTGGGCTCAAATAGTTAAAGATGACATCATGGATAAAGTAAGACTTAATCTGGGTCTGAAGTTTGGGGAGGATTTGATCAGAAAAAGGGAAGAGTATTTCTGGCATGGGCAACTGCATGAACAAAGGCTGAGTTGAAAGATTTAAAATAATGTGAAGTGGAGGACACATGCTTAGGAACAAATGAGAAGCAAGGCTGTATACATTGGACAGGGCAGATTATGGTGAGTCATGTAAATTAGGCAGATACCCAGAAGATGCTCCTGCCAAAACTGACAATGTCTTACCAGAGTTGGGTATGTCCAGCTTAATTTTATTCAAAGAGAGCTGCCTCCTGACTCACTATTCACTTGGTGGAGACCAAGAGTGGGGGCATGGAGAAATGGTTGACAATGTGGCCAAGTCATTTCAAGGACTCATTGCCAAGTACCTACTATGTGCATTACAGGCAATGGTTTGGATGCGTCATGAATTATAAGAATGAGCAAGTGAGAATTCCAGACATCATGAAATTTATAGTGTAGACATGCACATTACTATGATACCAGAAAGAAAGTAATGAATGTATTAAGTACAACATACAAAACAGGCACAGAATGAGCATCGACTCTACCTAACAGAAGAAATGACATTTTAACTCAATATTAAAAATATTAGGCTTTTCATACTGATAGGGGAGTGAATTTGCTTAAGGTAGAGGAACCAACAGGGGCAATGGAATGAAGCAGGATGTGTTCTGGAAAAGGCAAGAAGTTCAGCAAGTCAGGAAAGTAGGATGTAGGGAAGAACAGTATGGGGTTGTGGTAAAGCTGAAAAGCTGGTTAGGGCCAGAAGGAAGGAAAAAGGTCAGAAAGGGGAGTTTGGACTTAGCAGATGATTTGTAGCCACTGTAAGTTCTTGAGGGGATAGTGAATAGTTTTTCTGTCATATTTATTGAGTCTACTGTGTGAAAAGCCCTTGGCCATGAAAAGAGTGTGTATGGGTGATGAGTCTGGTGGCAGTATACAAAACAATCTGAAAGTGGATGATACTGAGATCAGGAAAGTCAACTAGCAAGAAATCCAATGCAGTAATATAAGAGTAAAAAGAAGAGGATAAAAAAAATAAAGGGGGAAATTAGAGAAAAAAATCAATAGATGGGATCATTTCTAGGCAAAAGGTAACACTTGCTGGGTAATTGCACCCAGAGTATAAAGTAGTTAGTGGAGCTAGAGATGCCTGATGTATGGATCCCCAGTGATTAAGAGACTCTTGGTTACAATTTTGGCAAATACAGAAGTTGTGTTGTAGGAATAAACTGAATGGGTATGGTCTAGTGCCATGGTTTTTGATTATAGTTCATTTGAGGTATCAGGTAATTGGTACTCTATTGCATTGCTCAGACTGAAACATGAATCTGGGAGACATTTGGAGTCATGAGATTAAATGAATTTCTGGAGAATGGGAGAAAGAAGGAAACAATAATTTTTGAGTATTTGTTATATTCTAGACACTGAGTGTGGAGATAAAATACAGTGAAGAACAGAGTCTTCGAGGAAAGTCCAAAGTTAAGGGACAGGAAAGGAATCAGCAAACAAGGACTAGAAATTCTCAAAAAAAGTAGAAAGACAACTTGCATCCTGTGCTGTCACTTAAAACAAAGGAGAATAATTTTAAGAAGACAGGGAAGGATCAAACAATTTGAGTATCCAGAAAGATTAAAAATGAGAATAAGGCTGAGTGCAGTGGCTCACACCTGTAACTCCAGCACTTTGGGAGGCCGAGGAGGGTGGATCACTTGAGGTCAGGAGTTCAAGACCAGTCTGGTCAACATTATGAAACTCCATCTTTACTAAAAATACAAAAATTAGCCGGGCGTGGTGGCATGAGCCTATAATCCGAGCTACTCAGGAGACTGAGGCACGAGAATGGCTTGAACCCGGCAGGTGGAGGTTGCACTACTGCACTCCAGCCTGGGTGACAGAGCAAAACCCTGTCTCAAAAAAACAAAAAAAGTAAAAATAATGAGAATAAAAGCCTTGCATTTGATGAAGAATCGTGGAGACATTCAATTCAGTTCTGTTCCACAATTATTTCTTGAGCACCTACTATATGCTTAGCACTAGAGTGCTGGAAACACTGTCATGTAGATTATAGTCTAGTGGAGAAGAAAGACAAGAAAACTGTAAACTACACGACAATCTGATAAGCACCAAAGTGCAGGAGACACAGGGTACTAACATAGGACATGAGGAGGGCCATCTATCCCAGACTTGAGGGATCTGGAAGGCTTTTCAGAGAAAGTGATGTTTAAATGGAGACCTACAGGATGAGCTGGAATTAGCTAGATGAGAGGCAAAGGGAGTGATTCAAGCAGGAAACACCCTGTGTAGGGATCTAGAGAGAAAAGAAAACAAGACCAGTAAGCAACTGAAAAAAATAGTGGCCTGAGTGATTTTGTAGAGATACCATTGAAGAGGTAAGCAGGAGTCAACTAATAAACTTACAGGGCTGTGTCAAGGACTTTGAATTCAATCCAAACTGGCATTGGGAAGCTGCTGAAAGGCTTAAACAGGAGAGTGCTTTAATCAGGTTTGTACTTTAGGAAGATCTCTCTAACTGTGCATGGGCAGGGTAAGGCAAGGCCGGGTTGATCAGTTATGAGCCTGTTATAGTAGTTTAGGAGAGATATGATGGTGTCAGTAGAGAAAGAGAGAGAGGAGTGGGTGGACTCCATAAATATGTGGGAGGTGGAATTGACAGTTATTGCTAATTAATTGGCAGTAGGAAGTTTTGGGAGAAAGAACGTCCAAGAATGACATCAAGATGTTTGGCTTGGACAAGCGAGTGTATGCTGATGTAGGAAACATCAGTTGAGGAGTCGTTCTGAGAATAGAATTGATGAGTTCAGTTTAGCATATGTTGATTTTGAGGTACCTGCTGGATATCCTAGTGGAGGTATATAGTAGGCAGTTGGCTATGTTTATCTCAAGTTCGGAGAGAGATTTAATCCAGAAAATAGAGATTTGGGAGGCAACAGCAAATAGTTGGTAACTGAATCTATGAGAGAAAATGTGGATTTCTCTGGGTGAAAGTAGGGTCGTGTAGTGTTGAGTGAGAAGCAGAGCTGTCAGAGGACAGAACACTGAGCAGTACCAATACTTTAAGGGCTAGGCAACAAAGAGGATCCAACAAAAGAAACTGAGAAGGAGTTGTGTGTGTGGTTCAGTAAAGAAATAAGACTGCAATTTCAGATGTCTGTAGCAAAAAAAAAATTTCTAAGTAGGGGAAACTGATCTTATTTGGTGATAGAGAGTAAAGGAGCTGATGGAAAGGAATATAGTGAAGGCATGGATACAGAATGCATAAATGGTAGAGCAAGGCCTTTCAGGAAAGACAGCAGCATAGGAGTGAAGACTCATAGAGGAGAGACCCTTCTTTCTTTAATAAAAACAAGGATGAGAGGAGAAGAAGAGTTCAGACAGGAGACCGGCTGTTGATAAGAGGAAACTCATACTTGATTGCCATAGTAAAGTAGGAGCTGAGGTTTTCTGCAGGGCATGAATGTCAGGAGAGGGGAAATGAGTTAGATGGGAGAAAAGATTGCGCCTCAAATGCCTTAAACTTTTCTGCCTCTTATCTCCTGCACCTGCTAGTCCTGCAAATCTAAGATCTTTTAGGTATAGTGATGCTATTCAATCATTTTAAACATTCACAAACCACTTAAAAATAGCTAAATTATATTCACTGTCCATATATTCACATTTAAAATGGTTGAATAACATCACTATACCTAAAAGATCTTAGATTTGCAGGACTAATAGGCACAGGAGATGCGAGGCAGAAAAGTGTTGTTTTCTGATATTGCTTTCAGCGGAATAAGACTGTTTTACACAGCCTAAAATAATAAGTCTGAGAGTTTATTCTTAGTTACAGTTAAAATATTTATATATGTTTAAGGTTCCGCATCAGGAATAAGAGCTCTAGTTTTGATACAGTATTAATAATTATAATTGCTACCACTTATTGAGTACCTGCTATTTTCTAGATATCACGCTAATCACTTTGTGTCCAATGGTTCTCAACCAGTGGCAATTTTCCCATGACCCCAGGGGACTTTTGGCATTGTGTGGAGACATTTTCAGTTGTCACTTCTTGGAGAGTAGTTGTGGGTAGAGGCCAGAAATGCTGCTACATATCCTACAACTCACAGGACAGGCCCCTGAAACAAAGCATTATGTGGTCACACGTGTCAGTAGTGCTGAGGTTGAGAAACTCTGCTTTATATCTATTTTTTCATGTAATTCTTGCAAGTCCACAAGGGAAGTATAATTATCTTTAATATACAGATGATGAAACAGAATTGGGAAGGTTAAGTAATTTTCCCAAGGTCACATCACAAGGTCCCAAGAAGTGGAACCAGATTTTGAATCCATCTGTCTGATTCTAAAGCCTTTTTTTTTTTTTCTTCAGATGGAGTCTGACTTTGTCACCTAATCTGGAGTGCAGTGACATGATCTTGGCTCACTGCAACCGCCTCCTCCCGGGTTCAAGTGATTCTTGTGCCTCAGCCTTCTGAGTAGCTGGGACTATAGGTGCATGTCACCACGCCCGGCTAATTTTTGTATTTTTAGTAGAGACGGGTTTTCACCATGTTGCCCAGGCTAGTCTCAAACTCCTGGCCTCAAGTGATCCACCCACCTCAGTCTCCCAAAGTGCTAGGATTACAGATGTGAGCCACCCTGCCTGGCCCTAAAGCCAATTTTTTAACCACTGTATACATTGCCAGTTTGTATTAAAGATACACAGACTACCACAAAATGTTTATATATTTGCAACTAATTTTACATAAAATGTATGTGTTAATATACTAAAATCTGCATTTCTCCTGTATAAGGTTACCAAGGGCCCATTGCTCAATTCTAATCTTTTCCACCTGAGGATAATAAAATAGTATTGTCCTATTGAAAACAGACTTGAGGCCACGTGCAGTAGCTCAGACCTGTAATCCCAGCACTCTGGGAGGCCAAGGCGGGTGGATCGCTCGAGTCCAGGAGTTTGAGACCAGCCTGGGCAACAGGGCAAAATCCTTTCTCTGAGAAAAAAAAAAATTAGCCGAATGTGGTGGGTCCCGCTCAGCTACTCTGGAGGCTGAGAGGTGGGAGGATCGCTTGAGCCTGGGAGGTTCAGGCTGCAGTGAGGTGCCACTGGCACTCCAGCCTAGGCAACAGAGCAGACACCCCCCCAGCCTCCGCCTGTCTAAAAAAAAAAAAAAAAAAAAATGCTGGGCATGGTGACCTTTGGAGAGACTGAGACAAGGTGGACACTTGTGGGAGCGTTGAAAGACCAGCCTGTCCAACTGATGAAACCCCGTCTCTACTGTAATAAAAAAAAAAAAAAAAAAAAAATAGAAAAATTAGCCTGGTGTTGTGGTACTTACCAGTAATCCCAGCTACTCGGGAGGGTGAGGCAGGAGAATCACTTGAACCTGGGAGGTGGAGGTTGCAGTGAGCCGACATTGCACCACTGCACTCCAGCCTGGGCGACTCTGTCTCAGAAAAAAATAATAATAAGAAGAAAGAAAAAGGAAAAGAAAACACACTTGAGTCAGGCACATCAGATGTGTACTTTCCAACATGATGTGTTTTGTTGTGGGCATCCTCCAATTTAGAAAAAGAAATGCTTCCATATGATGTTCAGTTGCAGATCCATTTTCAAATCCTATTCAACGTGCACATAATAAGATGAATACTTTTTGGGCTTTTGGTCACAACTGGACTTCTGTGCTGATACCATTCATCATGTAAACTGCCCAATTGCCTCTTGATAATCACTAGGCAGGAGCTCAAACTCTAACCAAACTACACAAGTCCAGGTCAAGAAGTGAATGTGGAACATTGGTGGTTCTGTTTTGTTTGTTTTTGCTATTTTTGAGCCATTGTAACTGTGAACTTTTCCTTTGTAGAACTGTGCCAAGTAAATCAAACTGAATAACTTCACTTGTCCATGGAAAGTGGTAGATTTCTGCAAAAAGCATTGCCTCCGTGTTGCACATTCTCCCAATTTGTAATCCTTAGAATGTGACTGCACAAATAACTGTATGGCTTATGTCCTCTTCTCATATGGATCTAGGGTAGCCTACTCATCCCGGTTTCTCTAGCACTGTCTAGTTTAAAAACCAAAATTCTACATCCTAGGAATCCCCTCAGTCCCAGGCAGCAAGGATGTTGTCTCCCGAAATATACCCAATTCTAATAATCAATTGCTAGAGAGTAAAAGCTAATATTACCAATACTGCTAGTTAAGGTTCAACAAGAAGAAGGGTTAGTATCAGGATTCAGGTTGGTAAATATTGAGCATTACTTTTGGCCCTCACCTGTTTTTTCAAAGAAGATGATTGTTGACAGAGGAAAATTCAATCAAACTCTGACATTACATAGGATGCCATTTGTCAGCAAGAACTTCACACTGTAACAAAGTAGCTCTCAGGCCTGGCTATATTTTATAATCACCTGGGGAGCTTCAAACAAGCTGTGTGCTCAGGCTTCACGCAAGACCCACCAGTGTTAAAGTATCTCCAATGGTTATAATATACAGGCAAGGCGAGAACCAGTGCTATAGCCCTGCTATGGTCTGAATATACGTATCCCCATCACAGTCATATGTTGAAGCCCAATCACCAATGTGGTGGTGTTAGGAGATGGAGTGTTTGGGAGATTATTAGGTCATGAGAAGAGAGTCCTCATGAATGGGATTAGTGCACTTATAAAAGAGAGCTCCAGAGAGCTGCCTTTCATCCTTCACCATGTGAGGACACAGCGAGAAGGTACCATCTATGAACCAGAGGGCAGGTCCTCTCCAGACACTGTATCTAGAAATTCTTTGATCTTGGACTCCCCAGACTCCAGAAATATGAGAAATACATTTCTTTTGTTTGTAAGCCATCCAGTTCGTGGCATTTTGTTATAGCAGCATGAACTAAGGCAAGCATGATGCTTTCCTTTTCTTAATTGTGGATGTGGCTGGGCTTCTGAGGAGATGGAACTATTCGCTGCCTAGATAATGTCTAGGTTGCTTGACTGAAGGATTTTAAAGGAGGCTCTGCTGCCCCCCATCACATATTACGTTCACCAAAATGCACCATTGATCAACAATATTCCTGTGGAGACATAATAGAAACAGCAGGCAGGAGCAGAAAATAAAGAGTTACGTTTTTGAAAGATTTTCTGTCTTCAAGAGGTGCTGATTAAGCTGTTTGCAAAGGCCCATCTTGCCTTATTTGTGTCTGTCCTGCAAAATGAAAAACTACATGAGGATGAGCATTATAATAACAAAACCTTATCATGGGCAGGCCTGATACCTGAAGTAAAGGTGCTTTTATAGTAGACTGAGTGAAACCAAGGCCCTGAGGGAATGAAGTAAGCAGCTGGGGTTGGGAAATCCAAGAGGAAGACAACAGGGGAGCAACCAAAAGACTCACCTACCTCACAAGGGTTCCTCCAGGGGATACTTGGAAATAAGGTCAGGCCTCATACAAGCACAATATAAAAGATCTGGCTGCTTTTCTGGGGGAGTTTGTATGGCCAATTATTCCTAATGTAAACTAAAATTCTAAGCACCCAAACTGACTGAATCGGCCGTCTCTTAGCCAACAGGATTCCAGAGTAACCTTGAAAACTGAGTTCTCATGCTGGATAAGCACAGTGGCTCACATCTGTAATCCTGGCACTTTGGGAGGCTGAGGGAGGAGGATTGTTTGAGCCCAGGAGGTTGAGGCTGCAGTGAGCCATTATTGCACCACTGCACTCCAGCCTGGGAGCTTCTTTTCAACAGAAAAGAAGAAGACAGAATAGAAAGAAAGAAAGCAAGGAAGGAAGGAAGGAAGGAGAAAGAAAGAAGAAAGAAGAAAGAAAGAGAGATAAAGAAAGAGAAAGAAAAGGGGAGAGAGAGAAAGAGAGAGGGAAAGAAAGAAAGTGAATTCTTAGCCATGACAGAATGCGGAGTCAGATATGTTTCGTTATACTCCCTCCCTCCCTAACCACAATTAGACTTTCTTCCCTAAGGGCTTAACGGTAACCAGCCCTTTCAAAAGACTGTACCACTGATATGAACCAACCTCCTGACGCTGCCCCTCCTATTTTTGCGTAAGAGAGCACTGACCACGGAGTAGTCTGACCAGTCTATGGAGGATGTGCAGTAAGGTTTTTCTTGTCTCCCACTTCACCATTTGATGTCAGAAAGCCAAAAACTCTACCCTCAGATCATCCTAACACCACCATTTTTTGTACACAGGACCCATGAAGGGGCATGAAGCTCAGTTACACATGTGCAGTTCTCCTTTCATAAATATTCATGACTCCTCCTATAGCTTATTGAATATGTATATTCAATCACCCTGCTCAGCATAAATTCCTGTTCCTTTTGCTCCTCCCTTAAAGTATCTGTTTCTGGCTTCTGGCAGGAGGCTCTGCTTCTCAGCCTGTCGGAATGGCCACCCTGCAGGCTACAACACTTTATGAGAAATAAAGCTCTCATTTCGAAATTTATGAACCTCATCATCCTTCAGTTGACACTAGGTAGCTTACTTGGGGGTGTCAAACTAGATTTGCATGTGCCTAACCTTCTACCTCTTCAATAGCATTAGAGTTAGTGGAACTGAAATAGGAAAAGGAGGGCTCAAAAAACTTCAACCCCTGAAGCAAAACAAACTCACATTGCCTTGTCTGGGCCATAAAGTATGACAGGAAACAGTTTCCCACTCTTTGCCTGGCAGATTCAATAAGGTCTGAGTAGTGACCGGAGCCAGGGATTCTGCTTTGCACCCCACAGATTACACCACTGAGATGATCACTCTGAATCATAAGGCCATCTCCAAATTACCTTCTCCAGGAATTGCCAAGGTGCCTAAAGTTCTGCCATGAAAACTTTCAAGTAATAAAAACTGGTTGGGTATTAAAGAAGATTTTTATTAACTCAGATTGGTAACACCTTAGGCTAGGAATTCCCAGCCAGAAAACAATACCCCAGCTTCATTTTCTAGGTCTTCAGGCTGGTTGCTTCTGCCATGCCTCACTATTTTCTACTTTCTGGGTTCTCCCTTCTTTTCCTCTGACTTTTGACTCTCCTCTCCTTATTTTCGCTCTCTTTCTCTCTTTTTCGCTCTCTCTCTCTCTCTCCTCTCACTCTCTCTCCTGTCTCTCTCTCTCTCTCTCTCTCTCTCTCACACACACACACACACAACGCATGCACACACAACTCTTAGAAACTCCTGGCTTAAGCCTTATCAGCCAAGACCTTGTCAGTGATTACCTGACAGCTAGCTGAGAGCAAGATCAATATTGAGGAGGAGAGAGCAGATACTATCAAAGAAAAACTATTTAGGAGATAGAACTGAATAACGTTTACTATATATATCCTGGGCCACTTGTTTTTCCAATGGAAGGGACACGTTAGGAATCAATAGTTACATGTACAAATAAAGATCAGCCAGGCAACCATGTATATAACATTTGGTTTCAAAAACAAAGCCTTTTAATTGAATTTCTTGGCAGGGAGAGTGTGGTGTGCACGGTCACCTGGAGTGTATCATGTAATAGAGCTGTTCCATACTCTTTACCCAAGGGGAAACAATCAGATCTCAGAAATACCATTGAGTTGTGTGTGCTATGAGGTTAAAGGAAAATTCCATTTTTATCATCTCTGAATGATAAAGCTCCACATTCCTAAAATAGTTAGCTTAAAGCAGCAAAAGTCTAAACTGTTCTCAAATTCATAAGCAAACTTGGAAACATATATAGACTCATTTGAGCATTTTTATGGATTTGCAGCTATGCAAGATA
>NW_016826925.1:73016-78582 GCF_001698545.2 Rhinopithecus bieti | reverse complement strand
ATCTCTGAATGATAAAGCTCCACATTCCTAAAATAGTTAGCTTAAAGCAGCAAAAGTCTAAACTGTTCTCAAATTCATAAGTAAACTTGGAAACATATATAGAATCATTTGAGCATTTTGATGGATTTGCAGCTATGCAAGATATAATTCAGGAAGAATTAAAAAACAAAATTTGCACTTGAAAACCTTTCACTTTTATGAGAATCTTACTGATAACATTAGAAAAGGTATGTCATAAAATATGGTGTTTTATTTTTCTAGAACAGAAAAAACTATGGAATCTGAGAAAGATAACTTTGGAATATTGGTAGTTTCAAGGAATGTAAAGTATAGCATAAACAGTTTTGGTACTGGAGCAAGACATGGGGGGAAGACCAACTTCATATCTCACCCGAAATAATTCATTTGGTTTCATTGGTTTTTATCAGGAATGTTGGTTAGTAAGCATGCTGAGAGTGAGGATTTAGAGAAAAAATGTGCTGTGTCTATAGAGAGCAAAATGCTGAGTGGGTTTGATTCAAAATTCACCACAGGCCAGAAAAAAGATTTTGCAAAACCCTGGCCCCTGTTGCTCACACATGGCCTTGGCTGTGTGTAAGCCTCACATTCAGTAGCTGCATTTAATTTTCAAAGAGCAGGGTCATTTTCTCAGCCTACACTTCTCATTAAGTTCCAAACACTTCCTTAGGATACGAAACCTCCCCCTTCTCTTTCACCACTCCTAGTAAGGCCAGCTTGTTCAGACAATACTGAAAGGGGTGCTCTTTGGTGCTCAGACAGGATGTTCCATTGATATATCTTGCAGGGACAGCCCATAAGCATTCGTTTGTTGGTGTCTCATACAAACACGAACTGTTCCTACTCAGACTGAATTAAATGTTTTGTATAAAAACTGTGTGATGTTTTCAGCATTTGCTCCAGAAGAATTTAGCAATTACTCAGTCTGTGCAAGGTTCTGGGCTAAGCCCTGGAAGGAGAAGAGGGCTGCAGGAAGAGATGAAGCTGGAGGAATTGCTGAAGACATAGAAAGATGAACAAGCTGTAACACTTATCTTTAATAATAATAGTGAATATGTATTGAACAGTTACTCTGTGCCAAGCACTGGGCTAAAGTCTTTCCGTGAATTAGGTAATTTAAACTTTACAATGCTACTATTTTTGTAAATGAGGAAACTGAAATTCAGAGAGGTTAAGCCAAAAGTCACACAGCTAGTGATGTGATCAAGGTTTGAACCTGATCTTTTGATCCCAAACAAAGCCAAAGTATGTAACTGCCATCCTCTCATGCATTCAAGATTCAGAATCTGGTAGGAAAAAGAAACATCTCAATGACCTCTAATAAAAGGAACAATATGGTAAGTGCCACAAAAGATATAGGCAAACTGCTGTGGAAGTGCAGATGAAGGTGTATTTAATCTCTGGGAAGGCTTCATGGAGGGAGTAAAAATTGAACTGGCCCTTAAATGACAAGTGGGATTTTGGTAGATGGAGATGAGGGAAAGAGTACTTCAGGTGAAGGAGTTAAATCACAGAGTGACAAGTACAGTGTAACTGGAGCATTGCATGTGTCACAGAATAAGGAGTCACAATGAAAAGACTGTAAAGATTGCTACTCCATTGCCATGTACCTTGAACACTAAGCAAAGACATCAGGATTTTATTCCTTCTTTAATAGGCAATGGAAAGGCAATCATGGTTTTTGTGCAGGTAAGTGACATGATCAGATCTGTGATTTTGAAGAATTTCAGTTGCAGCTTCAATCATGAAAAGGGTAGCACATAGATCAGAGGTCAAAGATCAGTTGTGTGACTAGGGATATCGTCTAGACGAGGAGTGGGTAAGAGCCTGAATCAGGGTGTTTCCACAGGGAATGAAGAAGAAGGGATAACCTGAGACAATTTCACAGTAGGTAATTACAGTAATTGGTAACTGAGTATGAGAGAGAGAAATGATCTGACGTGGATGTTAACATTTCTAGCCTGATTGATTAGGCAGGCTATTGTGCCCCTCACTGAGACATTAGGCATAGGACAAAGAGCAGATGTGGGACAGGGAGAGTTAGTCATGTCTGAACGTCAAGAAAAAGGCCAGAATGTAGATTTGAGAGTCATCTAGAGAGAAAATGTAGTCTAAAGAGGATGAAACTAGCTAGGGAAAATAGTATTAAATAAGAGAACATTTTGTGCTTTAGGCAATAATATAGGTGTTTGGGGAAATCCTTCCAAAAAAGTGCCTGAAAAGTGGAATAGAATATTTAAAATGTTTTTAAAGTGGAGCCGAGCTGAAGTTAAGTAAGGAAAACAATCAGAGGCCAGACAATAAAGCCTGGTTTTCTAAAGGTAATCCAGCCAGGGTTTGTCTTGGAAGTATCTGCTTGTCCCTGGTGGCCTAGAGTCAGTATTAAAGGACTGTATGGTGGACCAAAACAGACTGTAAAGCCTGGCGCTCACGCAAGGCAGTCAAGCCGATTGGAGAGTCTATCATAAAGCTAAAATCCTCTAACAGTCACTACCTCACTGAGTGGCCTAGGAAATGCCACATCTCTACATTAAAGACACTTATCTGTCCAGGGATGAGGCAGAAGAGTGTGGGGAAAAATTATTTCCTCTGAGAACTCCCAACCGCATACCCACACTCAAGCAGTTTTAGGAGCAGAATTCTATTCCTGTGTCTTAGAAACCATCATTCAGAAAAGTTAGTTTATGGTGGTCCTTGGTTAATAGCACCCCTAGGCACATCATAGTAGCAAATTAAAATTTCTGCTAGAAGAACAGTTAAGTGGCCTCAAAGAATTCCCACAGATAAAATTCCAAAGAACATGAGCTCACAATGAAAAAAATATCATGAAATCTACAAAGAAACAAGCCATTTTGAGTGAGATCCTGCAGAAACAGAGCCACAAAGGCTCAGAAAGATAAGAATGATTCAATATTGAATATAAAATAAGAATGTCCAATATGCTAAAATAGATAAAAAGGAATTTAAAGATGATTACAAAATAAGAAACTGTGAAAACTGAGCAGGAAGATTTTTTTAAAGAGACCAAAATGGATGTGAGAAGTGGAAAATATAATTTAAGTACAAAATAAAATCTCCTTGGATAGGTTAAACAGAGAGCTGAAGACAATTTGTGAGTTGGAAAATACGTCAAATGGTATTTCCCAGTAAGATGCACAAAGCCATGAAATAAAATTCTGAAAGAAGCTAAGAGACATTGAGGACTGCGTTAAGAAAAGTCTCAAATACATCTAAGTGAAATTTCAGAAGGCAGGAGTAGAGAGACTGTTAAAGGAGTAATATATTTATGGAGATAAAGTGCTAACAATTTTTTTGGTATTTAGTATAAATTAAAAGAAAGGGGGGAAAGGACAGTACCTTGAAGGATACCAATACTTGAAAAGGTAGTTGCGGGAAAGAAGACTCAGCAAAGAAAACTGAAAATGACTTATTAGGGAGAAGACAGAAGAGCCAAGAGAATCCAGTGTCGTGAAAGCAAAGAGTGAGCATGTTTCAAGAAGGCCATTGTCAATAATGATAAATGTTGCAGACAAGTCAAGAAGGATGACAATCAGCAATCACTGAGTAGTGTCTGTTGTGTGTCAGGCATAGTGCTAGGTGGCCACAAAGATGAATAATATGTGATTCCTGTACTCAAAATTATGGGAGAAATATAAATAACATATTACAATCCAATCTAATGAAGACTATAATAGACATGAACAGAGTGTTCTATGAGCACAGAGAAAGAGACTTTCTTCCTGTGTAAGGATCTTTCTTTCTAATGAGCTTTTCTCAGCTGTTTATTTCATGGGTTTTTTTTTTAGAATTCTGAATATGCATTTATCTTTCATCAAAACATCATCTTTAAACACACTGTCAGCCCTATCTCCCTCTTTATCTGCATCATTTTGGGGCATGTAATATTCAATAAGATTCTGGTCTCCAGTATGAGCTTGAATGGCAGACCTTTAAGTAATATTTATGTGCCTGTTCTCAGAGTCTGGGCCAAATAGTACAGACTTGCTTCCCCTTTCCATTTGCCCTGCCCTCAGCTTAGTTCAGGATCTCACCACATTCACCTAGGTTTTTCATAGCCTCCATATTTTAGCTCTGATCATAACATTCCCAGCTCAAGCCTTCATTCATCTTAATATAGCCCCATTCATAGCACTAATGACTTCATTGTGGAGACATTAAATAAATATAAATATTGAAATGAAAGAATGTTCAATCTAAAAATAAGCAGAAGTAAATATCCCATTGTCATGTGAATAATTTGATTTTCCAAATAAATTAAAGAAGATGTCATTTGAAGTTATATGTTATCAGTTTGTTTGCTTGCATTCTGCCCAACTTTATTCCAAAAAATACAGTAGTCAGTGGTTAAATGTGTGTGTATATAAAGTTATGTTCATATTGCAAGTTTATATTTAATTCAACAAAGATTTGCTGAATGTCTACTATGTGTGTATCTGCAATTTATTGCAGAAGTACAAAGATGTATTCAATACCAATAAGAGCATATATATTCCACAACAGAAGTCCAGATAAAGTGCAATACGATGAGTCATAAGAATCAGAAGAAACAGCACATCAAGTGTGGGATGAGATAAAATAAGATCCCATTAACTGGGTGTCATTTGTACTGGATCTTCCATGATGGATAGGATTCGGAGATTTAGGGGAAAGGATGGTGGGGAGGGAGACGTTCCAGGCATGAGTATAGCTAAGGAGAAGGGAGCAGAACTTGTTAAAGTGGACCAGTTTTGAATTGCACTAATCTGTCAGTGAAAGAAATTTGATTACAGTGTCTGAAACATATGAGGGTTTATTTGTCCCATGTAATGAGAAGTCCAAAGGTAGGTGGTTGCTGGTGTTGGTTTAGCAGCTCAAGAATGTCAGAGCTGTTTGTAATTCTCTTGACCTTTCCCTCATAGTCCCAAGATGCCTGGTGGTACTTTAAGCATCACATTCAAATACCAGGCAGTGGGTAGAAGGGAGAGTCAAAAGGCAAAAAGGGCTTCCCAGAAGCCCCACCCTATGACTTTTGCTTGCATCTCATTGTCTCTATCTGAAGAAAGACTAAGAAGCATAGATATTTTTTATTTGGCCACATTATTATAGTAAGGAAGCAGGGGAGAAAATGTATTGGGTAGGCAGTCTCTGCAACAAAACAAAAGTCAAGTTTGGCTTGAGCATAAAGGGTGGAGATAGTATTTCTTAAATATGAGCCAACTGATTTGGAAAGAAGGAATATAGATTTCTTATACCTGGCATGACATTTGCTTTTCTATAGTTTTCCATTTACTTGCCTTTAATGAAATCTATGATCAGGGTAGAGGTTGCTATGGGAGCACCGTCAGTTGCTCAAGGAAAACTTCCCAGAGAGAGGATGCCTGAATTAAGCCTGGCAGATGGATATGGTTAAGGCTAGTAGGCGAAGGGTAGCTTTGGCAACGGCTCAGAATAAGAAGGAAGGTGGAAGTTTCTGGAAATTGCAAACATTTCTGGCTGGCTTATGCAGAATGCAATAAGGATATGGCAAAAAAAAAAAAAAAAAAAAAAA